>NC_140960.1:72232339-72254839 GCF_014529385.1 Adiantum capillus-veneris | reverse complement strand
TCCTTCAATAGCAATCTGGCTCGGAGGTAAGAAGGGAAAACACTTTGAGACTTTTGGAACCATATCTAGTAAAGAAGTTTCACTAGATGAGTTGAGTCCTTGTTGAAAACTTTTAACTGCTTCAAACCTACAAAAGAGGCCTTTTGGAGCCTTGGCAGGATCAAAAGATTTAGAGGTGGCAAAACAAGATGCTAGGCCACAAAGTTTCCTGATAAAGTTAGAAAGGTTGGCTCCTTTAGCCAAGAATTGAAGAAGATCGGATTTATGACTTGATTCAATTGCAGCAAGGTTAGAAGCCAAATTTTGAAGGTGAAGAACTCCTTCTTTCGTCTCAGCCACCAGATTGGCGAGGATAAGAACCCAATCATTAAAGGTTAATAGATTCATGATAGAGTCATGGGTTTCTGTAAAGTTAGAGAATTGGTTTAGTAGAGAAATCGCCAAAGGGTCCTGGATAATTTTAATCACCAGCAGGGATTCCGGGGAGAAGGGAAGGGTGGAAAGGTCAAGAGCAGTAGAGACATGGACAATTTGAAAAAAATATAAATGTCAATAAGATCTAAAAAGAGGAGCTGGTAGGTATTCCATCCTAAAACCAACCAAGACCTAGGTCATAATGGTTGTGTGGAAACCCCCCTTATCCTAGAAAATCCAGTTTTCAACCCGTAATATCTCCTAAGGATAACAGTCCTATAGACTAGGTCCTGGTGCCATAGGTCAGAAACCTAATCCACCCATGTGTTTAGGGAGAGAGAGTTTAATCTATTTACAATATACATAACACATGAGACAAATTTCAAAGACCTATGTCTATAGTCTATAATACAAAATCGTGTATTCCTTTCGACTGAATATCCAAAAAAAATGCATCACAGTATCATGCCATACTAGGGAAAGAAGGTCCTGATTTAGTGTTACAGTATCAGTGTATAGCATTACATCCCCTCAAATAGCAGCCAAGGAAAGGACACCCTTACCTGCATCCAAAGTAAGAAAACAACTGTTTGTTAGTTTTCAGACTGCATAACAGGTAACTGGGGTGACCTAGTTGTCATCCATGTCACCTTGGTACTATCTTAAGAAGAAGATCAAGTTGTACAAATTGAAGTGATGTGCAACATTTTTCTTGATTTAAAGAAACAAATATACTTTAGAGTGTTAGGTCTAAATTTTTAACCATATATTTTAATGCCAAGTTAAAGTTTTTAACTTCAATATGAAATAATGATTGCTTCCATTAGCAAAGCCAAGGCCAGTTAGAGAGCAGCTATTCTCCCTCAACCCATAATCAAGTCCTAGTTCTAGTAGTCAAGCCACTCTTCCATAGAGTAAAGTGACTCAAGTGATTTCCAAGGTAAGCTCAGAAATGTGTTAACAACAGTAACTGCTGGTAGTCCCTCAAAGATAGAGCACTAGTAGTATCCTGTAAAATACAAAGAAAATCATAAAATACAAGTAAAGGGTCAATTTACCTGACCAGAGCCTCACTAAGAATAAAGGTACTTCTCTGAATCAGAGCTTTGAGCAACAACCTGCAAGCTTATAAGCAATCAGACCAAAGTACTCACGTAATTGGTATGTCAACAAGGTCAATATGTAGGAGCAATTGGTAAATAGAGGAGCCTACCATTTGTTGGTTAATCCATGAGGCAAATTTGCCAAACGTATTGAGCAGTACAAGGCTGTCTAGAGCCAATAAAGGTATAATACCCACAATGGGAGATATGTCATAGCCATAGCTAGGAATACCAATCCACACCGATACCCCAAATTAGTAGTCTTTCAACAGATTTTGCAAATTAATGTGGTAGCATTACTGACCCTTCCTGCATAAAAAATACCATTCTAGCCTCCTAAAGCTTAAGTGTTCAATGTATTATTATAATTTGCTACAAATGATAAGTGCTCAATAATGCCAATCGTAATCGATGCTAAAGACACCCCAAAACCACCCCATCTGGGAGATCAAAACATTCTCTACCAATCCATAGTCAAGACAAACAGGACCACACCGTTTTGCTGAAAAAAATCTCATTCTAACCTCATTAGATTCCACCACCGATTTCTTGCTGGGGGCCATGCTTCGGAGCCCTCAGTTGTAGCTTGAAGAAGGTATTAGTGAAGGTGATACACACAGTGAGAGAACACACACACACTTTTTTCAGAATGAAGAACTAAGTGAGCCAGTGGCTCACCTTTATAAGGCTGCACATCTGCTTCGGATCGTCTCAATCGCAGTCGACCTATCTTTGGGAGAATATGAAGTGGAGGTAGAGAGGCTTTAACTCACCGCGGGTGTAGCACAGCATCTAGGCTATCACCCTCCCAAAATAGCATGCGCCAGAAACAGGAGAGAAAGAGACACAGTAAGCTAACCCACGTGCATATCATCAGAGAATGCAAGTATACGCGTCGATCAGTCCCACTCTCACAGGTTAAATCACAAGCCCATAATGTGAAAAAATCAATTACAAGTTCATTTAACTAAGAGATAGTTCATGCAAAGGACCTTTTTAATGGGGTAACCATTAGAGGGCAGTCCCTATCCCCCAGATAGCATAAGCTACAGAGCCCGATTGTCACCGGCAAAACCAGATACAGAGAGAGAACAAAAGGAGGGAGTCTATCAAGGTTAAAAGTAATTTAAAGGAAAAAATGTTAATTCAGGATAGTCAGTCCAACAAAGCTCTAGCAGGATGCAGAGAAATAGAGAGAGAGAGAGAGAGAGAGGGGGGGGGGGGGGGGGGATAGGGAGAGAGAAAGAGATTCAAAGAGAGAGATGGAGATGTGGGTAGTCCACACGGAGAGAGAGAGAGAGAGAGAGAGAGAGAGAGAGAGAGAGAGAGAGAGACGTAGAGCGAACAGGAGGGCAATGCAATATTATTTAAAGTAATTTTAATATGGATTTTAAAAATTATTAAATATTACGAATAACTACTAAGATCGATATAAAATGCTCTTAAATCTTCTAAACGCAACTAGACACTTCCACTCTCATCTTTTCAATCTCCTGCAAGAGATTTTACTCGACTATCATGTCATGCATTGCAATCTTCCCTTCTTTTGAAAGGGCTTTTCCTTTTAACAATGGGAAGATTATCTTTGGGGTTAAATATCTACAAGAGCATGTTTCGCCACAAACTTTTTATGCTTTGCATGTAAGTGTTGTGGTTGGAAGTGAAGAGTTGACAGTGCCAATGGAGAGAACAAGCAATCACTTGGGAGAGGAGTTGTATGTTGTGGACGAATCTCTTTCTACAAAGTTTGTGGTGCTAGTCAAAGATGACATGGTCTCAAATTCTAGTGGCATGATTGTTCCATTGGTAGATGTTCCCTACATAGACCTTACTAGTCCAACAAAGGAACAACTCTTTGGAGAGCAAGCATTGCAAAACTCTATCGAGGTAAGGAGTACAAATAGTATTTTTTATTTTTTAATGCAATGACGAAGCCCAACACTTTGACGAAGCTTCTTTCAAAGATAGCGGAAATCAAATAAGTGTCGGAAATACCAAAGGTATACAATGGTAACATGGTGTTTGAGTTTCCACCGACCTTAGGAAAGGTTCATCCAATGGATGCTATGGAACATAAGTATGATCCACACCGTTGGATCAAACCTCAAATATCACATTTCTTGAAGTGTGTCGCAAAAGTCAGTGTGCAGGTACTCTCAAATGTCTCAATGAAAGTTGTCCTAAATTGGTTAATTTTGGGAAGTCAAACACAAGGCATTTCAATAGCAGCATGCTAAAATTACCTTGCATGGGCGAGTTTGCGACGGACATGGTGGCAACCTTACTTGCCACTATTGCGGTCAACCACCCATTTGTTTTTATACATGTGATTGCTTCATATATTATGCGATGCCAAGGGATGAGTTCATGAGCACATTAATGGTACATCAAGGAACTCACAAACATGACATGCGGGATGGGTCATCAAAAGGTCTCACTGATAAAAACAAACAAATGATTGCACGAGTTCTCAGTGTGGATAGACATGCAGGCACAAGAAAGGTACAAAGGTGTGTGACAAAGAAATTGTGATGACAACTTTAATGTAAGAGGGGGGCTCTAGCCATGTACTTGGTGAGCAAGAATTTCTAAATGTTGTTGAGGTAATGGGTCCCTTGGTGGAGGACAATTAGTGAGGATGCTTTCATGTTTCTCTTGTTTGGACATAATATTTTAAAGTAATTTGACTTTAAAGTACTTGTTTTGAAGGTCCGTGGCTACAGCTAGGATGGGCCAACAAAGGAGAGCTTTGCTGTGGACTCCTTGTTGCGGCTAAAAAGAGATTGCACATATGTTTTTTTTCATGGAAGGAGGTTTCCCAAGAAAGGCGCGGAAGGAGAACATTTTTTTGTGATCAAGATTTCTATATTTGGTGCTGCATCTGGATTGGATTTGGTTAATCGAACGCAACGAAGTGGGCCTGGAGATCTTTGGCACGCTTGGGTGCAATTTGATCACACTCATCGAGTGGCAGATTGGGTGACCATGGCATGCCACATTTACGATCCAAGCTTTGTTGTCTTAGGAACAAACTTTTGTCATATCTTAAGAAACAACCAACAACATGTTTACTAATGTGCTTGTCCTATGTTGTAGCATGCAGGATCTCCTCACTATTACAACATGTGAGATGAAAGAGGAAGACATGGAAGCACAAATTATTTTGTAGCAATGCATAAATCAAGTTATGGAGGGTCATGGATGTGAGAGAGCGAATTTCCATGGATTCATGGCAGACAAATCTCAAGCCAACAGGAATGCAGTTTGCACACAGTTCAATGGTGGCAAAGACAATGTTCTACAACAACGAGAGAAATCTTGCCTTTTTCATTGGAAACAAAGCATGGTGGAACACACCACAAAGTACATTGTCTCTTCATCTCAACAAACTCACAAAAACATGTGCAAAAAGTGACGTCTAGCTCCCTCTAAAGAGGCATCTGCAGCGGAGTCTCGTCTACTTCAACAATGGTGGAAAAATGAAAATTGCATGGATAAAAACATCCCTGCAATGGACTCTTGGTTGAGTTGGTGGGAGGTGCGTATTGCACATTGGGGGAGCATCATGTCAGCAATAGAGAGAAGTATGTATGGGGCAAACACTCCAAGAACCAACTTGGCAGAGAGCAAGCATGGTAGTTGGCTTGCAGGTGAAGGGTTCAAAGAAAAATATCATTATATGACGCATGTACTTCAGATATGGAAAATGCAATACTACAAATCACGAAGGTAGTTTCTTACTCTCAAGGTAAACATATTGGAAAGGGTCCTTTACTAGAGAGGCTCAAGGAAAGAGTTTCCTCTAATCCATCACAAGTGATAAGAGTAGTAAATGAGGCTACATCTGGAACACCCATGTATATGGCTTGTACCCCGCTTGAAGGAGACAAAGAAACCGTTCAACAAAAGCAAGGGCCATCGATTGTGATTGATGTTGAGGATGAATCGACACATAGGCCAGAGTACAATGCAAAAATATGAGACCGCACAACACATGGAAGACTCCAAGGAAGATCATTTTCACAGAAGATTTAGGGGTAGTAGATGGGAGTGAGAATACCAAAGAGAAGACGAAGTTTTGTGTTTTGGAACGAAAGGTCAATGAAGCTATGTGGGCAATCAGGAAACCCCCGATTAGTAGTCGTGTGACATACAGTGGCACCCCCAGTGGTGAAAAATGATGTGGATAAAATATTATGGCATGTAGTAAAGGGACTCCTGCACCATCCTTTCAGGGGTATAGAAAACATCCAAATGGGCTATTTAGAAAATGGTTTTGGTTATGTCTTAGACATGTTATTAATTGAGATGTGATGGACCACAATATAGAACCAAGGCCAGCTCCTCCTCCAACAACTTGGCCGGCTGATCTAGGAACAAATCTCACAGATAAACAAGTTGAGGTACTACTTGAAGGAGGAGTTCACACGGAGACAATTGGAAGAGACCAAGAGAGTGCAACAACCATGTGAACTCCTCCTAATGGTGGAGGCGATCCTCTTCCACCTTAACAAAAGCAAATAATAGTGGTTCAATACTAAGAAATGGCATAAGAGTCAAATTTTGGACTTCCATTTCAGAGGAGGCAGCTAACAAAATTGGTCTCGCTCTGTGTTTAAAGGCTAAGGTGATTGAAGTGAAATGCATTGTAGACAAAGCACATGAGATCTTCAAGGTTGAGCATCACGTAGTAGATGGACATGTGGGGGTGTATGAGGTGCACGTCAAGGATGAACCCTATTGCACATGCCCTGATTTCACCGATAGGGAGGCCAAGAAAAAATCTTATCTCGCTTGCAAGCACTTGTACTTCATTTTTTTGAGAGTTCTTGGATTGAGCCAAAATGAAAACATGTTCATACATCGGCCCACGCTAAGAAAAGTACATGTCTACAATGCTCTTAGCCGCGTGAGCGCACATATCCAAACTTAGAGTGAAGCCCAAGATTCTACAATTTTGAGACACATTTTCCACCATGTATTGTAGCTGACGAAGTTGATATAGATTGAATAGCAATTGGATCTTTGGATTATCTTGGGTTATACAACTTTTAATCTCTCTTTTTGTTAGCAATAATCTTGATGTAAATTGATCTAGGTGTATACTTCTCCTTGTGTGTGTGTGTGTGTGTGTGTGTGTGTGTGTGTGAGAGAGAGAGAGAGAGAGAGAGAGAGAGAGAGAGAGAGAGAGAGAGAGAGAGAGAGAGATGTGTTAGGCGGATAGAGAGAGAGAGAGGAAAGAGATAGAGAGAGAGGATCAAGGGAGAGAAAAAAGGAGCAAAAGCGATGGTGATGATGATGGGGTATTGATGTGTGCTTACCAAGGGAAAAAATCTAAGAGAGAGAGAGAGAGAGAGAGAGAGAGAGAGAGAGAGAGAGAGAGAGAGAGAGGTTGAGGCCGAGAGAGAGTCAAGGGAGAGAGAAAAAAGGAGCAAAATAAATAGTGTTGACGATGTGGGATCGAGGTGTGTTTACCAAGGAAAAAAATCTAAGAGAACGAGAGAGAGAGAGAGAGAGAGAGAGAGAGAGAGAGAGAGAGAGAGAGAGAGAGAGAGAGAGAAAAAGTTGAGAAGAGAGGAAAAAATATTTTTGGAATCTGCTCGTAGAATTCCAAAAAAATGCTTGCCAAAAAATATCACCCGTTCTAGCAATGCTCATAAACAGCTATTTGTATTGAAAAAAAAACATTCAAGTAGTTTGCAACACTACGATAGCTTGCATCAAAAACCATAATAGGCTATATCTTACAAACAATTTATGTCTCGGTGAAGCCCTTTGTATTTTGGAATGGTCGATAGGTACACAAGGCTTGTTACAAGTTTGAGGCTGCTTTGTACATACACCCACTCACAATTGTGAGTTTGGCACAACAAGAAAAAAAATGTAAGTAAAAGTATATGAGAATGACATGTGTGTGTGTGTGTGTGAGAGAGAGAGAGAGAGAGACGTTTGATGACCAACCCTTTGGTTCAATCCTTTGTGTTTTTGTACACACTTAGTACATTGTAGATTGCACTTGACTCATCTTTATCATGTTACTTTGAAAGTCTTTCAAATCCAACCCTAGATGCATATCAGAAAACAAGAATTCTACATATAAAAATGGAAAAGCCAACACTAAAATCACTAATTAGAAGGTTGTTCCAATTCTTTGACAAGAAATTGGTGCAAAGATTGGAGGGGGCAACAGAAAGCAAATCCTACTACATCCTTTTAGGGTGTACTTATTGAAAGGATTTTGAGCCTTGTGCTTGCATCAACAATGAAAGACAAATCGAGCATATGAAATCATACAACTTACTCAATTTATGAGATTCAAGCTTGTAGTTTATAAACTCAAAATAAATGGCCTTTTAGTCTAGAGTTCTAGGTAGAGCTACACTTTAAATTTCTTGAAGTAGTTCAAGAAGAACATAGGGTTTCTTTTGTTAATGCTCATTTGAGCTTGAAAATAATACATATAAACCTTGGCATATTCTTTGCAGAGGGGCAACCACCATTTACAAAAGACACAGTTTAATGGGCACGAAGCCCTCTAAGGGGTTGGAAACCATCGACCCAAAACGTACCCTTAAATTGAGTTCCAAATTTTCTTATGTTTGCATCAAGGACATATCTTCTTCAAAAACATAGGTTTCTTGTGGCTACATAAAGAACTAAATTAAGGTTTTGCACTTGCAGTTCTACAACTGTCTCATTTTGCATTTATATTTTTTATGTTGTTCTTTTATGGCTACTTTCTTAAATCATTCAATTACATTCTACTATGTGACCATTCTAAGAGGCTCAATTAGTGAGTGATTAGTCTTTGAAAAAGAAGGGGCTTATATACACCATTAGTATCACTCCCAAACATTTTTGTGTTAATAAGATATCAAACTAAAGAAAAGGGTTGCATCAGATTCAACAAAATTTCCTTTTCCATCATGCACTTGCAAACTTTGTATTGTTGGTGTTTAATATCTGGAGGATGGCCTCTCTAGGGTTTCAATATTCTTTACTTGGTATTTCATATGATTAAGCCAAATTTGTCTGAAAGATTGAGCTTTAGGATCAAGAGTAGTTCTTTGCCCAAAATGTGCATGAAAGAGACATATATGTAAGATAGATCCCAAACTTACATATGTTCCTTTATGCACTCATGGACAAATGATTCTCGAACCTATCCTCATAAGATTCCAAACAATTGGGGAAAATCATTATAGAACAAGGTGCCAAGCAATTGAGTTGATTCCCATAGGGGTCCGTTCTTGTGCTTATCAGTATCTTATGCTCGCTTGTATTTTAGGATGGGAGGTATAATCACTTGTGGTTTAGGATGGGAGCTTGATTTCCTTGATACACAAATCATGTGTAAGGGATACTAAATGTGTGCAATGGCTTCTCTTAAACTAGTCTTGGTTGGTGGGTGTGCTATAGAACCCAACAAGATATATCCAGGTTGACACCAAGCATCTAGCACTGAAGTAAGCAAAGTACAAAGTGCATTGATAAATTTTTTAAAAAGAATTGCGTATATAATGACTAATTACCTCTATAGATGTCTGTAAAATGGTCCAATTTTATGACATTGATAAATTTTTAAACATGAAATGCATGTTTATGTCCTCCCCAAATCAAGGGTAGTTAATTTTCTCTTATTTCTCAAAGAACTTGAGAGAGAGAGAGAGAGAGAGAGAGAGAGAGAGAGAGAGAGAGAGAGAGAGAGAGAGAGAGAGAGAGAGAGTTACATGTCGCAATCAGAGGGAGCAAGGAGGCTTGGTTGTCGATCACACAACCTAGTGCAAAACATGTTTAAGGAGGAAAAAGCTAGGACAAAGGGTTGTCCTCATTCTACAAAACGGTTATGCAAAGGAGAACGTTGGGCTACAATATATAAGATGCATTGTCAAACAAGGACGTACATAGATTTACATCAACCACCTAGGAATAAATGAAACATATGCAGAGTGCATCGAGTACTATACTACATAACTTGAATTGCTGAATTGTGCGAAAAGAAGTGTCTATTTGATATATAGATTCAATGATCGAGATTGAGCATGTACTATGAGGAGAACATGTGGCTAAACTAAACTTAAGAAAGCATTAACAAACTCAAAAAACACAGAAAGCATTGATACATTAGAAATTGAAGTGCACTACCGACCTGGTAATTGTACACGTGTGTCGTCCAATCGTGCAATCAGGAGGAAAATGCTTGATTCAAGCTACATAAAAGCAATGTGAATAGTTAAACATTTGTTTTGTAGCTAGGCACAAAGTGAAAATGCTAAATATAAAGTGCACGTCATGCAGAACTGCCATACAAAAGTATGGTGGAGAGTTGGCACTGTGGTCTCTCCAAAAAGTATAAGAAATGGAAGCCATGCCCTGTCTTCGTAGCATTTATGTTTTGCACCAAGCAAACATATAGGCATAGGGGATTGGATGGAGACAACGGACTTGTCTCCCGCTTCGATCTATGTGTTAATCATTTTCATGCTTCCAAAAAACTCTTCATGATTCTCATTGTTTGTGAGTTCCCATCTCTTGCCCTCTGTACATTAGAAACGTCTCAAAATGTCTCTCTCTCTCTCTCTCTCTCTCTCTCTCTCTACGCTTTCTTTTGAACAACTTCATCTATGTAGGGATCACCATATCAAAATTTTCCATCTTCACTTCTACATTAGAGCAATCAATGTTGGCTCTGTGAAGACCTTCAAAATGAGAGACACGTAATCTTAAGGTTTGAACCCATAGTCATCCTTCTGCATGCCAAAAAACATGCATGAGCCACGTTCCTTTGAATCCCTGCATCATTATCATCACTGCCAACACATGCATTGTATCTATCCCTAAAATCATCGTGCTCTTTGTGAGTGTTTCAATCATCATCCTTGTGGCTAGAATTCCTTTCTATATTCTCTCATGCTCTCTTCGTCTTTCAGACTTTCTCTTTTTTCAATCCAGTGTCTACCACAATATTCATCATTGTGTAGATTATGTCTACTGCAATCTAGATCAGCATCTCTTCTACGATTTTTGCCATCATGTTGACTATGGTGTCCTCTATTGTATATCATGTCTACCATCACCATTGCTTTTTGTGTTTTCTCTCATCTTTCAACTTAGCCTCATGGTCAAGCTCCTTTTGGAGGTCTTTGAATTTCCCTCTTCTTGTTTGTAATCTTGTTTTTAGGGTGAGTACTAGTGAGCAGATAAAGCGCTCAAGAATATCATCGCTAGTCTCTCTAAGGATTTCGGCAAATGTTTTTCTCTTCTCAGTCTTCTTGCATGATGAACTCTGCTAAGTACACTTTGTGGGGAAAAAATGATGCTAGATTCTAGCTTTGTGTAGATATCCAAGTGCATCAAAACTTCTAGTGCAATGTGAATAATGAAATCAATCCCACCTATTTTTGACTTGTTTTTTAGTAGATTTTGTGTCACGACAAGGGTTTTGTGGGACGTAGTCCCAAGTCAAACATCAAAGTATAAGTAATAAATATTAAGGTAGGGCTTTTAGTTAGGTTCTAAAAGAGTGCCATGAGTACTGGAAAGGGTAGCCACTAGTGAAGCACGAGATGCCAGTGCCAGAGACGTTGCAAGCGCCACTGAATCAATAAGCTCATGCAGGCCCAGCTTACTAGAGGAGTCACCGTCGTCATAGAAAACGTTGTCGAGGAGGTGCTCCAGGATGGGCTTGGACTCAATGGTGGAGGGCAGCTCAAAAGCTGTGATGATTGCTTCGGATATTGGTGAAGGAACGTTCGATTCAATAGGTGTATATGTGTGTGTGTGTGTGTGTGTGTGTGTGTGTGTGTGAGAGAGAGAGAGAGAGAGAGAGAGAGAGAGAGAGAGAGAGAGAGACTGCTATCTGGTTGTAGAAGAGCGCTGCCAAGGAGTTATGGGACCAGGTCCTTGCTATCTGGTGGCTATATCACGTTGGTTATTTTCAAGGTTGGAACATGTACGCTTGCGTTGCTGTCCATGTCAAGCTGCAACAAATCGTAAGCAAGAAGATATATTATGTATATAATTCGCTCATACTTATGTTCAAAGCTTTTGAGTAAACAAAGAAACGAAATTTGAACCGTCCGATTTATTTCTTGATGGAGGATGGGAGTCAAGTGGCTCAACCCCTTGGCCTCATTCATGAAATGCTCCTTAGGCTCACCAAGTAAGGGCTGAGTTGCACATTAGTGAATGGGGTGAGTGGGGAGAAGCAGGCACAGGGGGCGCGCCGCGCCCAGTGGGAGTGGGATGAGAAGAGAAGTTTGTGGAGATAAATACGTAAGCTGCATGGATTTCCATTGGTGGATTTTTTGCTACGAATGAGGAGAGATGGGCTCACACAAAAATATAGCTTAATCCAGCGAAAAAGTGAGGTATTAACACAAAGCTAATGTGGTTTCTACTTTCACGCAGGAGTTTTCTGTTTTCTGTTTTTGGAGAACTCCCTCTTCATGACTACCCCTGCTCGCACAGAGTGCGACTCGGCTCTAACTAGGACTAATCGTTCACTAGTTGTACTTCTCAAAGCTTGCGTCGATTAATTAATTTTTTCTCAAGATTCCTTCTCCTTTTTAACTTTAACCAATAGCATCTTGGTTAGAGCCGATGCACGCGTTGCCCCTGTTACGCTTTGCAAGCAAGCTCCCCCCTCCCCTCACTTTAGAGAGAGAGAGAGAGAGAGAGAGAGAGAGAGAGAGAGAGAGAGAGAGAGAGAGAGAGAGAGAGAGAGAGAGAGAGAGAGAGAGAGAGAGAGAGAGAGAGAGAGAGAGAGAGAGAGAGAGAGAGAGAGAGAGCATGCATCACCCTGCAGTCTTGCTCATCCATGCTTGCACCCCACCCCCTCCAAGATCCACCGGCCTACCTCTCTCATATGCCTTTCTCTAGCTAACTGCAACCCATTACAGGCTCTAGGATTAGGTGGCAGAAAGAAACGGAGCTGCCAGATATAACACTATAACACACACACACACACACACACACACACAGCTTCCATACAGAGTCGGTGCCTTCGAGAAAGTGAGAGAGGTCAAATAGAAGGCCCCACCGATAGGTAGTTGAAGGGGACTACAGGGCATCAAAGAAATCGTACACACACGCCTTGCGTGCGAGAGAGAGAGGTCTCTTGCTGCATTTGTCAGCATCGACCTCCAAGGGGCCTTCAATCTCACCCAAGATATAGGCGAGCCCTCCTTTTGTTTCTTTTGGGCGATGATAAATTTCGAGCGCTGCTGCCTATGTGGCAGCAGCCACCGCCATTAAAAAGCTCAACACTTTTTACATCAAGGGTGACTGTTAGTGCCACGTAGGGCACTAGCGCTCGAAATTTAACCGTAGGTCTTTTTGTTTGGTCCTGCTGCTCGTCCAACAACCTGTAGCATCCCCCCATGCCTCCTCTTTGGGCTTTGCCCACCTCATGCATCGTCTCCTTGCAACTTGGCTCCAATATTATATCCCCTCTTGTCATCCACCTGCCCCCCCCAACACCGCCATACCCTCACGCCCTGCTCCCTCGCGGACAATGGGCAGTCGTCCGATCCCTCCCTCTCTTGCCTTCTTGCCTTGCGAGTGGTCAGAGACGCCAAGACGGAGCCTGTAGGGAGCAAGTAACTTGCTCCAATAGTGTTTTAACTCTCGCCAACGAACCTGCCTCACATCTCTCTCTCTCTCTCTCTCTCTCTCTCTCTCTCTCTCTCTCTCTCTCTCTCTCTCTCTCTCTCTCTCTCTCTCCCCCCACGTGCCTCGCCATTGTTTTACCGTCAAAAAATCAAAGGATCTCTTTAGTTTTAATTTATTATAATAAAAGAATCTTAAACAAAAAGGGTGTCTCTCTCCCTCCACGCGTCCTTCCCCTCCCTTTCCTTTTGAGGCTTAAGTATGAAAGCAAAAAGAGAGACAGAGACAAGAGACGGAAGCATCTGTGGAGATTCTTATGAAAAGAAATGAAAAAAATATTGTAACGAATTTAAATGCATGTGGGGCCAAAATTGCCAAACTCATTAATTTGCCTGTCATATTCGAATTGAATCTTTCAATACCAAAGGAAACTAGTCTTGCTTGGTGGGCCTTGCTATAAAACATCTATACAATATAATAGGACATATGCAAATTCACATTTAGCATCTAGCATTGAGCTGAACAAGAGAATGACTAATTTGGCAAGGGTGTTACTGCGTGAAAGGGATATACATTTGAAAAATGCTATAATGTTTATGGGAGGAGACAAAGTTAAGTACATTAATTATTAGAGATTATAGGGATGGTTACAGTTGAGATTATATCCAAGCGAGGTTGTACTACTATGTCTACTAATGAATGTTTTTCCTAGTATATGTGCTACATGTAAATTCTTGCAAACGAAAGGTATTTAAAAAGAAAGTTTTCATCGAATGGTTGGCAATGCAGAACGTCGGGTCGCATTTTTGAAGGTGGATGTCGAGTGTGTTTTGTCTTTCTTCTTTTGTAGTTATTTGTGTTTTACCTTTCTTCTTTTGTAGTTATTCCCAGTCCAATGAATAAGAACACTGATACATGTGACTTCCCCTTCTGTGTTTTGTGTTATGGCATCGACAATGCATGTTTGTTGGAGTGATTGTCAAGTCGATGTTTTCAGTGATCAAGCAGCTTACGCCAATTGTGATCGAATCCAGTTCATTGAACTTAGGGTATAGGAGCCACTACTGAAGGACATTTATGTTATTCACGTTTGTCTTCATTCCAACTTTTGTAATGTCAGTTTGATTGTAATGGAATTTGCCTATTCAATTTGAGAGTAGCGGAATTTAATGAGAGTACTTTCAAGAAATGATTTTGTGAGCATAGCGGGTAGACATAATTGAAGATAGCAACATAATTATAGCAATTAGTTAACTTGGCATGGACAATACTTTTGCAAGAGAGAGAATTTAGAGAACATGACAACAGTTGAGGACCGGATTTATGTGGAGCCGGTCCCCCCTTCAATAGGCATTTGTATTATGATTTCTCCCATAAAGAGAGACTTGTTACAATACATTCTTTGTGTTCCTTGTGACCTAGGTGAAGCAATGAAGATGGAAAGCTTCATGCATCACCATCATAGCATAACCTAAACTTGAAGAAAGCTTTAACTATACCAAGCCTCAGTCCCAAGACCTCAAACACCTTCAAAGGTGGAGAGAGCTAGCAGGGAAGAGGAAGAAGAAACATTTCATACGAGAAAGAGCTAGTTCCTCAGTTATCATAACTCTTGTGCTAGCATACATAATAGCATAGTAATCAAGAAGAAATAGATGGAAATCTCAAGCATTGAAGCATGGCTCTTGGATGGATTTTCACTCCATAGCCAAGAGTGTTGGTGTAGGCTCTCAACCTCTACTTGCTTGGAGAAGGAGAGGGAGTTCTTGCACTTTGCATAGTACACAATGAGAGTGTTTGTGAGTGTGTGTGGGTGAGTATACCCCCTAAGCACCCCCCTAGCTTGCTTGGGTCGAACCCCCCTTGTAGCTCATGCTTGAAGCTCATTGGACCCCTCCAGGCCTAGCCAATCACAAGCAGGAGCCATTACAAGCAACATGGGTAGCCTTGGGACAAGTGTCCCCCTTTCCCCTTTGAGAGAGAGGACTTGATAAATGCAAAATCAATTAATTAAATATCCTAAATTATCATTGGACCCCTTGGGTGGCCAACCAATAGGCTTCAGGCACACCATGAGGGCAACATGGGGAGGAACTTGACAAGTGTCCTTGCTGCCTCTTCAAGCTGGGGCTTCCCTTGTGTGTGTGTGTGTGTGTGTGTGTGTTCTCTCTCATCCCCCCTGCCCCTTGTAGGCTCTCCCCCCTCCTTGTAGGGATATTTTTGACTTTGGATGAGCAAGCCCCTTAGTCATCAAGCATGACTAAGCACTTGAAGTAGGGGGTGTTCCCACAAGCATCTCAGGCAAGCTTCTCAAGGCACCTCAAGCACCTTAATCATGCACCAAGTCAAGCACCTCAAGCATGGATCCAGTCAAGCACCTCAAGCATCTTAATCAAGCACCTCAAGCATGACAAGCACCTCAAGCAGGACAAGCACCTCAAGCACGACAAGCACCTTGAGCTTGGGCCGGGTTCCCACCTCAAGCTCAGCCCTAGCTTACCTAAGTTCAAAGGACTTTTACACACATTATTGGAGGTCTTCAATGAAGCTAACCCTAAGGTCTTATGCTCCATTGGTTAGCCTTGCTCTTGATAGACCATCTCCCATTTGGGCCCCTTTACTATTGGCCCCGTGTTGAGATAGATCTATAAGCACATATCTATATCTTAACACTTGTTCCCATTTATTCTCCCACATTAAGTGATCAATTTAATATGAGAAAATCATTAGGGTTGGTTAGATATTAGATTTTATGACATTACCTCTCTCTTGAAATCATAGTCGTCCTCGACTATGAGGTAGAAGAGATAAAGCCTTAGTCATTAGTCAATCGTACTTAGCGGGTAGAGGATCCCTTTTTTACCCTACGACATCTTTCCAAGATGGATGACTAATCCATTTGGTGCTTGGGAGACATAGCTGCCACAAGGATGTCTGCTCTTTAGTCCATTTCATTCTCCCAAAGTAGAGTGACAAATTCTACTTGGTGTTTGAGAGACGTCGTCATCACAAACATGATTCTAAGCATGCATACTAGTTAAATTTGTGCACAATTAAAAATAGGATTAGTCTTATAAGACAAAAACATGAGTCATTTAAAAGAGAGTTGTACATTTGCTTACTCTAATGTAGCATTGTAAGCATTGAAAAGGTTCATACTATCCTTAAGTTGTACTCCTTGCATCCATTTAGCATCTTCAAAAGGATAATTTTTGAACTTAATAAGATACCGTCGGATTATCTTACCATGTCGTAGTACCTTGTCTTCATGCCGAAGGACAGCTTCGGGTTGTAGCACCTCTTCTTGGTCTTCAACTTCGGGAGGGTCTTCAATAATTGGTTCAGTTGGTGGCTCTCCTTTGTAGGGCTTAAGTAGGCTTACATGAAAGGCATTGTGTATAAGCCAATGGTTGGGCAACTTGAGTTGATAAGCCGTCTCATTGATGGGCTTCAAGATTTGGAAAGGACCATAGTATCTTTTTGCTAGTTTAGCATAATACTTTTGATGGCCTGTAGGATTTTTGCCCGTTGTTTGCCTTAATCGAGCCTTAGGAAACTTGAGTAAGACCCAATCATTTTCTTTGACCATTAAGGCTCTTCTGTGCTTATCAGCAGCATCTTTTTGCCTTTGTTGAGAGATGGCTATAGCCTCCCTAATCTTTTGAAAAGATTCTTGTAGGTCACGGCTATACTCATCGGCGGCGAAGATCTTCCCATGTACTTTGAGTAGCAAGGGACTTTTAGGTCTTCTCTCTATGATCTCGAAAGGTGCTTTCCCCGTAGAAGTATGTACAGTATTATTGTAGGCATACTCTACTAGAGGTAAATACTTTTCCCATTGTGAGCGTTGATCTACTTCGGTAACATAAGTCTTGAGTAGATCGAGTATCGTAAGATTGGCTATCTCACTTTGGCCATCCGTTTGTGGGTGATAGGCCGAAGAGAAATTCAATCTTGTTCCTAGATTTTCAAAGAGACCTTTCCAGAAATTACTGGTCATTCTAGGATCTCTATCTGACACGATGAATGTGGGTAATCCATGGTGCTTGAAAATATGAGATATGAAGAGAGTTGCCATTTGATGTTCCTTAATAGTCTTTTTGACAGGAATAAAATGTGCTTGCTTGCTAAACCTGTCGACTATTGTCCATATTCCTGTATTCCCATGGATAGACTTGGGTAATCCAAAGATAAAATCCATGGATATACTCTCCCATGGTGAATTTGGAATAGGCAATGGCTGGAGTAATCCAGGTTGCTTCCCTCTATCATACTTGGTCTTTTGGCATACTACACATTTTGAAACATACTCTTGTATGTCCACTTTCATGGTTTGCCAATAGAAATACGTCTCTACTCCTTGGAGAGTAGGTTGAATACCTCTATGCCCTGCATATGGAGGAGCATGGGATTCATACATAACCTTCTCACGAAGAGAATGGTTAACACATAGCCTATTGCCGTGGAGAAGATAACCATCGTGCAAGGTGAATGGTTCCTCTTTCTTCCCCAAAGCAAGGGCTCACATTATGTCTCTAAATTCAGGGTCAGTAGCATACTCATCTATCATAGAGGATAGATCATTGTGAGTAGCTATAGACACCGCATTAACTTTTGGTCGTCGTGAAAGTGCATCGGCAACTTGGTTGTGCTTACCAGCTATGTGAGCAATATGGAAATTAAATTGCGAAATAAAATTTGCACACCTCATTTGTTTGTCGGAAAGTTTGGTTTGCGTCATGAAATACTTGAGACTTTGGTGGTCGGTTCGTAGGATAAATGGAGTCCCCAATAGGTAGTGCTTCCATGTATCTAGGGCATGTAGAACAGCTAAAAGCTCTTTCTCATAAATGCCCAAGACTCGCTCATCACTATTGAGCCTTCGGCTCTCATATGCTATGGCATGCCCTTCTTGAAGCAAAACCGCTCCAAGGCAATCACCACACGCATCACATTGGACCTCAAATGTCTTTGAGAGATCCGCAAGCACGAGGACTGGTTGGGAAGTAAGCTTCTTTTTGAGTTTTTCAAAAGCATTTTGCTCCTTAGCAGTCCATACAAACTTAACGTTCTTCTTTGTTAAGTCGTGTAGTGGTCCTGCTACTTGAGAGAATTTTGTTATGAAGCGTCTATAGTATGCACACATACCAATAAAGCTTCTTAGCTCATGTAGATTCCTTGGGTTAGGCCATGATTTTATTACCTCTAACTTTGATGGATCCATATGAATACCATCGTGAGAGATAATATGACCTAGATATTGAATCTCTTGAAGGAAGAATTCACTTTTCTTTTGGTTGAGAAAAAGTTTGTTTTCCCTCAAGGCTTGAAAAATCACTTGGAGATGTTGCTTATGTTCCTCCAAAGATTTGGAGTAGATGATGATATCATCAAAGAACACTCCAGTGAATTTACGATATGGTCTAAAAATTTTCTCCATGAGACGATTGAAAGTAGCTGGTGCATTAGTCAAGCCAAAAGGCATGACTAGATATTCATAAAGACCAAATGTTGTGCGAAACGCGGTCTTTAGGATATCTTCATCCACTATCCTTATTTGATGATAGCCACTCTTAAGGTCAATCCTATTGAAGTAGGTAGAGCCTTGTAGCTTATCAAACAGATCTTCTACCCGAGGCACGGGAAATCTGTTTTTGATAGTGATATGGTTTAGTGCTCGATAGTCCACACACATACAGTATGTACCATCTTTCTTTTGCACTAAAAGGACTGGAGAACAAAAGGGAGAGGAACTAGGCCTCACCATCCCTTTGTCTACCAATTCCTGTACTTGCCTCATAATCTCCTCTTGTTGAGCTTGTGAGACTCGATAAGGAGGTTTGTTAGGCGGTGAGCTTCCTGGAAGGAGCTCAATACGATGGTCATCATCCCCTCATTTTGGACGTAGGTCCATAGGGATATCATCAATGAACACATCTTGGAATCCTTTTAGAAAAGTAGACAAGTCTAACTCTTCTTGATTCCTATCATTTTCATTTGATGAAACATTATTAGCTTTTAGAGACTCTTTGACATAAATCATGTACGCAGAAACTGAGCTCTTCATTGATTTATCAAAAGAAAGAGGATTTACAAGTGGAATAGTGCGACCACGCTCACTAGCATCTATATACATGTTCTTTCCCCTGTAGGTGAAGTAAATTCTCCTTTCAGGGAACTTCATGTTGGCAGCCATGCGATCAAACCATGGTGCCCCTAGGATAACATCTTGATGTTGGAGAGGAGAGATGAAGAAGTCTTCTTTGTCGACATAGCTTTGGACATGAAGCCTCAACTTCCCAATCAAGGGAGTAACGGAGGCTTGTTGTCCCTTGAAAGCTGCATCAGCTGTTACTATATCTCCCATCTCAAAAGCTTGAATGCCCAACTTGGTGGCCAACTCTATTGATATGAAGTTGAGAGTAGAGCCTGGGTCAAACAAGATGAAGGCATCATGCTCTCTTACCTTTCCCCACGCATAGGAAAGTGATGATCCTTTGCAATGAGCATCCTCTTTTGGAGCTTCGATGGTGGAAGCCCTAGGAGTCTCATTGCGAGTATTCTTCTTGGGGCAAGAACGATAGCCATGTCCTTGCTCCCCACACTTGAAACACTTATGGTCCTTACGAAAAGCTTCAAGCTCTTCAGGAGAGAGTTTGTTTTTACCTTTGTAAACTCCCTTCTCCTTGGACCGATTGTTGTTGTTGTTATTGTTGTTGTTGGAAGTGCCTTGGGAATTATTTTGAGCATTGGATTTCCCCTTTGTATCATTTTTATCTTTGTTTTCCATGGGCTTGACATTACGTCTAGCCCCTTGATGGAAATTGATGCGTGAAGCAACCATGGTGTGGTGGATTACTTCGGTGCGGGCCGTTGAGAGTTGATGTATTCGGCCATCTCTTCAGGTAATCCCGCACAGAATTTTTGTCTTTGCTCGGCAAAGTCTATCTTTTGAAAGACAGTAGCTTTGAGATGTAAATCCCAAAACTTGTCTACATACTTGTTGATAGACTCATGAGAGAGAAGCTTCAAGCCGCGCCATTCGGTAAGAACTTTATCTTTAGTATCACTTGGAAGAAATTGCTTCATGATGGAAACTCGTAGAGCTTTCCATGTCTTTGGGGCTTCTCCATTGCCACGAAGGCTAGCCCACCATTGACGAGCTGATTTTTGGAAGTGCATAGCTACATGGCGTAGCTTGGAGGACTCTGTGAAGCATTCGTCCCCAAAGGCCGCATCAAATTGCTGGATGAAGGCCAACACTTTGTCGGTAGCACCAAAGGTGCCATCGTAGGTGAGAAAAGAGATACTCTTTCCTCCCTCCTTGAACTTCTTTAGCTTTTGTGACCTTCGCCATGCAGGAAATGATTTGCGATGTCCTCCCCTCTTGTATTCTCTAGGAGAATAGCCATAACTTTCATCGGAAGAGCAGGAAGGTGAAGAAGAAGGAGAAGAGGGTGACCTCTTCCTAGCCCTTTTCTTCTTTTGTTTCCTCTCTTGCCTTTCACAGTGATGAGGAGAAGGACTATAGGTTGCTCTTTTCCTCTTGGGAGGAGTAGGCGATCGTCTAGACCGCCATCTTCGTGGAGCCACCTCTTCAGAAGAACTTACACTTTCATTGCTTTCTTTCTCTTTGGATTCCTCCTCTCGAATGGGAGAGAGTCTTCTTTTGGGGGTCTCTTCAAGAGGCCTCCTAAGCTCTCTCTCCTCTGGGAGAGGAAGGGAAATTCCATAAGCACGAAGTTGTTGAGTAACTTCGGCTTGCAAAGCAGGGTTGCTCATAGCTTGCTGCAACCTAGAGACGAGATAATTCACAGGAGCATCATCATTAGCACCTTCATGTGCAAAATGAAAGCTATCAATGTTCATTCTACTCTCTTGATTATTGTCAGCCATGTTAACAAAATTTATGTTTATACTTAGTGTATGCTTTGGCAGTTCAAAACCTTAGTTGCCACTCCTCTTAGCCTTTGAAAATCGGCTCTTAAGTATCTACACCCACGGCTCAAAGTGGTTAATTATAGAGAGTAGAGGAGTAGGTCTAACATAGTAGAGTTGCCAAGGGCTAGATCCTTTCGGACTTCTTATGGCTCAATAATGGTAAAGCCGTAGGCAAGTCTAAAATGACTCCATTATTAAGTCCAAAGCTCCCGAGGTGTGCACCATCCCCCACATAGTGGGCTTAACAAAACCGATATTAGATCCCAGTTCCACTTACTCTATTATAATTAACAACATTAACCATTTATAGGCTACTTAAGGACCTCTCTTCTTAAGCAAAAAAAGAGAAACCAAATGCTCAGATACCAATGTAATGGAATTTGCCTATTCAATTTGAGAGTAGCGGAATTTAATGAGAGTACTTTCAAGAAATGATTTTGTGAGCATAGCGGGTAGACATAATTGAAGATAGCAACATAATTATAGCAATTAGTTAACTTGGCATGGATAATACTTTTGCAAGAGAGAGAATTTAGAGAACATGACAACAGTTGAGGACCGGATTTACGTGGAGCCGGTCCCCCCTCCAATAGGCATTTGTATTATGATTTCTCCCATAAAGAGAGACTTGTTACAATACATTCTTTGTGTTCCTTGTGACCTAGGTGAAGCAATGAAGATGGAAAGCTTCATGCATCACCATCATAGCATAACCTAAACTTGAAGAAAGCTTTAACTATACCAAGCCTCAGTCCCAAGACCTCAAACACCTTCAAAGGTGGAGAGAGCTAGCAGGGAAGAGGAAGAAGAAACATTTCATACGAGAAAGAGCTAGTTCCTCAGTTATCATAACTCTTGTGCTAGCATACATAATAGCATAGTAATCAAGAAGAAATAGATGGAAATCTCAAGCATTGAAGCATGGCTCTTGGATGGATTTTCACTCCATAGCCAAGAGTGTTGGTGTAGGCTCTCAACCTCTACTTGCTTGGAGAAGGAGAGGGAGTTCTTGCACTTTGCATAGTACACAATGATAGTGTTTGTGAGTGTGTGTGGGTGAGTATACCCCCTAAGCACCCCCCTAGCTTGCTTGGGTCGACCCCCCCTTGTAGCTCATGCTTGAAGCTCATTGGACCCCTCCAGGCCTAGCCAATCACAAGCAGGAGCCATTACAAGCAACATGGGTAGCCTTGGGACAAGTGTCCCCCTTTCCCCTTTGAGAGAGAGGACTTGATAAATGCAAAATCAATTAATTAAATATACTAAATTATCATTGGACCCCTTGGGTGGCCAACCAATAGGCTTCAGGCACACCATGAGGGCAACATGGGGAGGAACTTGACAAGTGTCCTTGCTGCCTCTTCAAGCTAGGGCTTCCCTTGTGTGTGTGTGTGTGTGTGTGTGTTCTCTCTCATCCCCCCCCCCTTGTAGG
>NC_140960.1:72119839-72229839 GCF_014529385.1 Adiantum capillus-veneris | reverse complement strand
TTCTGAAGAAAAATACAAGAAAGAGGAATATAGACTTCTCAGATGATGCAGATGTGCTAGAAAGTAGTCCCTGTGCAACTAAATGTAAAGACAAAGAGGATGTGTCTTCTCTGGAAGACCCAGCTGCAACTGATGACAGGCTGTTTGATTTTGCAGCATCTTGTGGTGCTGGGGACAAGTATGACCTAGTTCATTCTATGTTTAATCCAAAGTTTGACATTGAAGACCTGTTAGCTCAGCACAGTAATTTCTTGCAGTCCTACAGAGATAAGTTTGAAGTGATGGTGCAGGTAGGAAGGGTTGTTCTGCCTACTATGACTCTTGTGCATTTAAATGACTGTGGTGGAAAGGGACAGGGAGTGAAGAAGTATAGGGAATTACCACCCTCTTGCTGACATTCAGCCTACCCTTTGCATCAAAAAGAATGCAAACTCATTCAGGAAGCCTTTGGCTTTATGATTTACCTGAACAGCCTGTTTGGATTCCTCATGCAGAATCCTGATGAGGTGTTAGAGGAGCAGGATGCAGTACCAGATGAGGAATGCGAGGAGACAACTCATATGCAAGAAGTCGAGGAGGTTGAAGACACAGTCGACCTTGAGGTTGAGGCAATTGAAGTACAAAGAAGTAAGATGCTCTCTGTGAAAACCACAGAAATCAAACTTCCATTGGATGTCAGTAACTTCACTGAGAAGCATGCTCAGATGATGTTGCCTACTGTGCCTGACTTCAGGATTGGAGACAGGACCTATATCTTCTTACATGATGTGCAAAGTGTGTTTTATTTAAGGGAGGATTTCTCCCTAGCTATTATTTCCAGAGTCCAAGAGGAGAGGAGTGGATTTGTTTCAGAGGATAGTAGTGATGATGAGGCAATGGAAACATCCAGCAATCCAATGGAATGCCTTCGAAGATGCTTTGAGAAAGCTGAAAAATACAAGGAGACACTACCTGATGAAGCCACCTTCCAAGCAATAAGACAAAGCCTAAGACCATCGAAAAGTAACAAAGAAGTGGAGGATTGGTTTAGCCATTCAGGTCAGGGGTCAACTACATATGTAGACCTGTGGCAAGAAAACCTCTTTCTGCAGGATGAGAGCTTCATGGTAACTCTCTCTCTCTCTCTCTCTCTCTCTCTCTCTCTCTCTCTCTCTCTCTCTCTCTCTCTCTTTGTGTCATTTCTGACATTGTATGTGCAGTCTTGGATTGCTGACAAGGATGACTTCCTTCGGCGCCGGACAAGAGAGTATCGAGGAAGGGATGCGGCCCTAGCACAGTACCTTTCAAAGCTTTGCGAGTCGCCGATAGTAGTTTTTCACAATTCCATGTCACAAGAGGGTTTAATAGCAACTTACACATTCAAGACACTATCATGCTTCTTGGGTGGACCGATGCTGCCCAAAAGTGCAGATAAAGTCATTCTTGTGGACAAAGTGTTTGCTAGAGATTGTTTTGGTTACTGCCCAGGCTATACAGGTGGTCGGGCAGCGTATTACTACACCTACACAGCAATGGCACTAGCTCTTGGTAGACAAAACCCAGATGAACTTTTAGAGTATGGCAAACATCTCATGATTCGTTACAAGGGTGACGTGCCAAAAAACAAAATTGAACCTGCAAAATCTTGATACACTTCAAGTAGCAATTGTATAAGATCATGTATTACATAAATTTTGTACAATGTCATCCACTCAGAGTATATTTCTCCACTTGTGATTCACATACACCATTGTCTCTCTCCACCTTCGTTGACTTTCACGAGCTCCGGAGTTGTTGTATGCCATTGATCTTTTAGCTTTTTGTTGTTGTAAATGTCTGATGGCTTGTGCTGTTGCTGAATTTGCCATGACTTCTTTTGCCTGCATTTGATGAATGATTCTACGATAGAACCATTCAAATAGTTCTCTCAAACTGTTAGCCTTGATTCGAGAGCCACCATGTCGTGTGTGCCTGAAATAAGCATTTCTCGCCATGTAATGAGACTTTTCCATCCCTTGGGTATTCCATATTGCCTGGTTCCCATACTTCTGTATAAAATATGGCAAATGATTGAAGATGATGTGCTGGATATGAAAACAGATTAGTTAGAATGTTTTACAGTAACATATTTGCACATAAGAGAGAAAGAAATACATTATAATACCATGTAGTGAGTAATCTGGGTGTCTGTCCATGCTGTCTTGAATGATTTTTTCAGAAGGTTGAGATTTTCCTTGAACTTGTTCATATCACCTTGTGACCAGTCATCTTTGTCGCACATCAAAAATAGGATGTCTATTGATCGCCAAACCTCAGCCTTCGCGTTACGAGTAGTTGGTTCGTGGTCTTTGACTGCAATATGTAGCTTTTTCCAGCTCTGATACTCTACCTTGCTAACATAAGATGTGTTATATATTTTTCCATGTTTTGTTAGCTTTGGATCTCTTGTACCTTGGGGCTTAGATAAAAACCTCCGTGCCTTCACCCCACCGATGGATGGTTTGCATGGGACATCCTTCTCAGCAGTTGATCTCTTTTCATCCCGCTAGATTTTCACATTGCCACCATGAAGCCCCATATCCAACAGTACCATTTCTAAGCACTGCAGGGCTACTTGTCGTTCTGCGGAGTTCTTAATCTTCCAAGCAAACCCAATGTATAAGTAGACCAATTTCTCCACAATTCTACAAAGGGCATGCATTGTACAAATGTGGACATTCACAAGTGGTATTTTCAAAACGGGTCGAAAAGCAGGATCCTCAATGTGACGTGTTGGAGCTTTTCTCCACCACTTTGGGTCCATGACCTTTGCAGGCTCCATGCAGAACAAACACGGTGACTTTGCCATTGCACCCATTCCACAATTATACATGCACTTTAATGTTTTAAGGTCACCTGCAAGATGCCACTGAACTTGAAAGTCTCCCCTTCCATCTAGACATAGTACCTCTCCCTGGTTAGTCTGTCGATCAATCACCTCCGGAATATTAGTTCGATGGAACACCCAATATAGAATCTCATGATCTTCTTTCTTTACCTGCAACACAAAATAAATGAGACTTAAGTAGATCTAAACATTTGAGCTTACTTGAGAATATCGCTTACCTCAAACGCACCAAGCCACCATATGTTAGATTCTGATTGAACACTAAAATATAAAGGATCATCACTGGGACACTTTGAGAGGGCTCTATTCATTAAAGTAATAGTAACACGCTCTAGCTTTTTCTCTTTAACAAGCTCACACTCATCCAGTTTTAACACAAAATGTAATAGCCCACGTGACTCTTCAAATGTGATGTTGTAAAACTCCACCATTCTCTTCTGTAGTATCCGCAGGTCCATAAAAATATTGTTGAACTCATCATATGCCATGTTCGCTCCATGGCCACTGTAAGTTGCTTTAATATGAAAGGGCTGTCCAAGATAGTCTCCCTGTGCCTCGTTAAGCTGAAGCCTCTCTTTCCAAACACTTGAGGCTAATGGTAGAAGTTTGGATTTTATACCCTTCCTAACAAAGATAGATGAGACAGACTTTTGGATAGCCGAATATCCTCTTTTGCTTACACCAAGTGAATCAAGTGTGCCTTGTATCTCTTTTGCAGGCACTGAGTTCTCTGAAATAAAGTGGTCCAATACATTTCTTTGTAGAACCTTAAACTTCTTGTCATGTACTATATCTGCTGCCAAGCTTCTACTTATAAGTGGCTTCAATCTCTTTCCTATATTGGCTTTGGGGTCAATGTTTTCCTTGTCAGGATAGATTGAATCTCTACATGAAGACAATGCATAAGTAAATAACAGAAAATTTGCTTCACTAACACTATTTAGGCACATGAAAACAATGCATAACAAGAAAAAACAAAGAGATTACTTAACTAAGACAATGTAGCCAACCAAGAAGCATCACCTTAATGCTCGGATTCTTTTCTTGAGACCTCCTGATGCAACCTGCAATGTTTCAAGATTGCGCAATTTCTTCTTTCGGATACGACCACCCAAGATGGTGTCCTTCATTTGACAACTTCGCACCTTTCCTTTCAGTTCTTGTACCTCTGTTTTATGTTGCAAAATGGTAACCTGATCTGTAGAATGTAAATGTGAAAGGCGAACAATCTCACATTGTTGAGCTTGGAGAATGCTCTTGTAAGTTTCAGCTTCTCTTGTAAGTGATTTACAATAACCCAGAAGGCCCTTTTGTCCATCACCAGCAAAGGTCAATAAGCTTGTAAGATTGACAAACGGTGGAGACGCATTAGTTATTGGATTCTTAGGGTAGAGAGGGCCTCTCGTCCAGATATCTATGTGTTTAGCTCCTTGAGCTCTGAGTGTGTCTATGGAGGCGGGAGGTATATGTGTGTTTGTTTTACTGTGCTTAATCAATGGTTGGTACTCATTGTCCAAATCAATGTGAAGGTGATATTTGGCTCGTTTCTGGGTAACATTTGTGCCATTTGAGGAGTGCGCCATTAGCCAAATGTGCAGGTTTAATGGAAAGTGAATAGCGGTTGCGGATTCGTCCCTCCATGTTAGCCTCATTCCCTCCGTATTGACGTTGTTCATTCAATGCAACTGAAAAGAGGATTATCCCTCAATCACTACGAACGAATGTTCAGAAGAGTAAGGAATCTACTTAAAGTACACTTTTTGAAGTTTTACTATGAAAGACCCAGCTCTTTTAGTTGCCATTTTTTCTAGAGAGAGAGTGCAAAAAATACATTTTCTTAGAAAGCCCTCCAAATGACCTCCGAAATTTCCTAATGAAAGAGCTAAAGAACTAATTTGCAACCTGAAAACTGAGTCAAAAGGTATCAATTTGAATCCAATGGAACCCAAAATTGACCAGTGGCCTTGTATTATGTTGTTCTAACACTGTACAAGCTCAAAAGTCAAAAATATTGTCTCGGGTCTCAGTAGTAAATAATCGCAATTACTCACTTTTCTCAGTTTTTACACTTTTCAGGCTTGTTTTGCTAGGTAATCACCTTGTTGTGGTGATCTCTGGACAAGTTTGGTTGAGTTTGAATAAGAGTTGTCCAAGTTATCAAATGTTGAGTGTCTGCAGACTCTAATTTCACTAATCTGGCTTAAGTCTCAATTTTGTGATCCAAATTTCACCAAATTTGATTTGTGGATTCTACTTGATATGCTTGACCTTCTGGTATATTTAAATGTGAAAAATTGTCCAATTTTGTAGCAGATAATAATCATGATTATTTACTAATGGATTTTTTTTTCAACTTTTTGCCAAGATGTTGATACCAACTGGTGAAGCAACTCAACTTAAGCTCCCTAGCCAAGTTTCACCACGTTTGGATAATTATTGCTCAATTTGTCAATAGTTTTCTGTCCAGAGACTGACTTTTCAAATCTGGCCACAGTTTTCACTTTATAGATCCAAATCTTACCAAATTTGATATGTGTGCTCAATATAACATGATAAAACTGGTGGGATGCTTGCTTAATTGGTCAAAAAAGTTGAAAAATAGGACAAAAGTAAATAATCACGATTATTTTTTTGACAAATTTTTACATATTTTGGGTCATCTAAGCATATGCACATGTTTAACATTTGAATTTAAGCCTCTGAGTCAAATTTCACTAAGTTTGAGAAAGATTTAACAAGCAACACTCAAGTTCTCAACAATCAATATAGATTTTAGTTTTCTCAAGGTTTTGGTTTGTTTTGTGATCCAAATTCTACGAGCCTTTACAAAAGATGTTTGCAATCATGCATAGAGTCTCTGGTATCAGCCTTGGTCAAGTTTGAGCTAAAAGTAAATAATCACAATTATTTACTTTTGGCCTAAAATTGAACACTTTTTGAAATTTTTTCACTGGACAGTCTTTTAATGGCCTGTTTTAAGTCTCTAAGTCAAGTCAAAACTTAATTTGGTCAAAAATCTCAATAAAAAGTAAATAGTCTGAGTTTTTAAAAACTCTTGAAAATTTACCTCAATTGCATCTTTAAGCTTACCCACTGGTTCATACAAATTTTAGAGCATTATCTCCAGCCGGATTTAGTGGTTGATAGTCTTTTGGTGCTGTTTCAAGCCATAGACCTGAATTTTTGCAACTTCACATAAACAACTCACAAATGATTCTTTTGGAGTGAGCAATGCTTTGAGATCCACCTCGGATTCTACTTACCCTACTCCTAGGTTCTATTGCAATGGGGTTGTGGAAAGTGTCCAAAAACACTTGTTTTCTTGTTTTTTATGGCTTTTTGAGACTTGATCTTAAGACTTGTCTTGTCCATCAATCATTCTCACAATCCTAATCTAATCCTACAATCCTACAAGGTACTTAGCAAGTACAATCTACTTCCAAGCTACCTCTACCTAGCAAAAGAGGACAATCTTAAGCTATGCGGTTTTTAAGAGAAAGTTTTGACTCTAGGTGATCCTAAAGGAAGTTAAAGGACAACTACACAAGACGCTAGTGTTTTTCCCTATTTTAGGTCTATTTGTTCCCCGACAACAGTGCCAAATGTGGGACAGGTTTCTAACCTCACTCCTATCTTATTACAGACGTAGCGAGAACCACAAACATAATTGTGAATCCATGGGATGAAACTGACTCGACTAGTGCATGTCAATTTCTTGAAAAACAACAAACAACTTGCATCTAACTCAAGCTACACTCAAATGACCGAAGTCACCAAAAGCTAATGATTAATTGACAAACAAATCATAATCGTTACAACATCAAATGACATCCAAATGTTATGAAATTCTAGGACATGTTTATAAGACCTAAGCACACATGCTTATGGTCAAATCTCATTTCAGGTCAAGTGCAAATATCACAATTATTAACATTATAGTGAGTTTTTGACCTTGTCATTTTCGACCTAGAATGCATCTAAATGCTTAGCAATGATGCCCCAATACCCCGCCTATGCTTATTTTGTGATTTCCTAGCTTAAATTCCTACTTATGATGAAACACGGGTCAGCGATACCAGAAGCTACGGATTACCATGAAATGTTTACGTCAACGCGTAGAGCTCTTACATGCAGTTGCAACGTAATAGACGACACTGAAATGTGACAACCAAGAAGGAAGTAGGAAGCACGAGAAGGAGATAAGTGTGCGGTGTTAGCTCACGATGTGTTTCTATTATCCAAAAAACTTGAAATTAACTTACAAAAATTTTCCTTTATGCCTTTGCCAAGGTTTCTTTGGTCAAAACTAATAATCCGGGAGCTCTAACTAAAGATAGGTTGATACAATCTGGAAGCTTATAGCCCCGGTTCATCGATTACACTATCCATATGAAAAATAGGAGTTACAACATTCCCGATTTATCAAAATTATAAGTGTTTTTATAATAAAAGCTCTGAAAAATGCTATCCGAGTTAGCTTGCTGCTAACAATATGATTTCAAGGGAGAGATAATGTCATAAAATCTAATATCTAACTTTCTCAAATGATTTTCTCATTGTTTTCTGGCCATTTAAAATGGGAGGATAATGAGAATAAGAGTTGGGATATTAATATGTGCTACTAGGCTTATCTCAATATAGGGGACCAAGAGGAGAGATAATCTACCAAAGAAAAATGTGAACCCAATGAAGCTTGAAATGACCTTAGGGTAAGCTTAGCTAAGCCTCCAAAATGATGTTATTAAATTCTATTGGCTTGGGATTAATAGGAAAGTGTATTGCCAACTCTAAGTATTTTAGACTATCTAGAATATTTTTTGTTAGCATGAGACCCCAAGTGGGCAAGTGGCTTCCCCCACTTACAAGGGGAAAGCCCTAGATGTAGGGATATAAGAGAGCACACGCACACACACACACACACTCTAGAGAAGTCACCTCTTTCATATAGGGCATAAAAGACACATGGTCCGAGCCATGCTACCCTCAACCAAACTTGAATCCTATTGGCTAGCCAACTTGAAGAACCAATCAGAATTTAGCTTCATTAGAACAATATTAAATCTCATTTGATAGCTCACAAAGAGAACCAATAAGATTTGATCCCCACATTATCTAGCCTTGATCCCATTGGATGGCCTACCATGAACCAATGAGAATTGAGCATCCCATGATCTAGCTTAAATCTCAATGGATAGCTTACCTTGAGAGACAATAATAATTTAGATCCATTTAATTAAATAATTAAGCACTCTTCTCAAAGAGGGAATGGATGACACTTGTCGCAATGCTAAACATCTTTCTTGTTATGAAGAAATCCATTCATTAGCTAGCCCTAGCAAGGACCAATAGCCTTCAAGAATATCTTTTGGCAGAGGGGTTCAATTGGGGAGGGGGCGCTTTCACTTGCACTAGAAGTTCATTTTACACACAATGAGGCTCTACTTCTCATGGGGAAAGGAAGGGAGAAGCAAGTGCTAAGATTACAACCATGCTCACCTCCTTCACCATATCCATTACTATGCTATGCTATGATTTATGAGTGAAATAATGTGAGAATAATACTTCGTTTGAGAATACTTCTTCTTATTCTCCTCTTTCCTCACTCCCCACTAGCTCTCTCCACCTTTGAAGGTGTTTGAGGTCTTGGGATTGAGGCCCTACCAAGTGTCATTTTGGTGCATTAAGCTTTCCATCTTCATGGCATAGATTGGATTTTGAAGAACACAAAGATTGTATTGTGAACAAGTCTCTCTCAGTGGGAGAACTTATAAAACAAAGTCCATTTGGAGGGGGGACTGGCTCCAAGTAAATTTGGTCTTCAACTATTGTTGGTTTTAATCTCTCTCTCTCTCTCTCTCTCTCTCTCTCTCTCTCTCTCTCTCCATTTCAAGCTATTTTGCATGCCAAGCTAGCAAGTTATGTTGTTTCATGTTATAGACTCCAACCAAGAACTTTCTTTTTGTTCCTAAAGAATCTCCTAAATGAAACTCTCTCGTTTGCTCATATAATTTTGTTACAGTTAATGAAACTAGCTTAATTATGTCACATTATTTATACATGTGTCTGTTTGCATTTTTGGTGTCAATATGGAATTTGGCTTTGAGCTTTCCAGATAACTGACAAGAACCATGTGGCTCAGAACATCTTTTAGCTCTTTCTAAATGTCATCTATAGGAATGGGCTGAGTGTTTAGAGGTTCGATGTTTGTCACCACCTCCGATACCTAGATTGCCTTTAGTTTCCTCACCCTTGGAGCACGATTTCTCATTATTGCACCTACGCTATAAATTGTTTTTCACTATACCAAATGAATGACTAACTCTAATTTTTTTCTGAGAAATTGATTCCTATCAAGACTAAGACCTTTGATCACCAAAATGGAATGAGCTAGATCACTTTTGATAGCTATTCGAAGGTTAGACTCAGAGTAGTTGAATAAGTTTAGATGATTAGATTACCAGATGGAAACTTTAGATTTCAAATATAGATTCTGGATTTACATGACCAAATAATACATTCATCCTTCACATGACTTGATATCACACTTCATATGAACAAAGAAATTGAAATAAAATAGACTTCATAATACAAGTCAAGTTGGAAGGCATTCACATTCATAGCTTAGATTAAAAGTGGTTGAGATCCAAATTATAGAATGATTAACTAGGAAGTTCAAGTGATACAAACATTAGGACTCCATATTCCTAAGATCTTCTAGGCTCTATAAGATACAATAATCCTAAGAAAAGGTCCAAATAGTCTCAAAAATCTTAGTTCTCCATTATAGGATTAGTGTGTCCTATCTATAGATATATGCATTGGGCTTTAATTGGTCAGAACAATCATATAGTATAGCATAACTAGTGGTAACTCCGTTAGCTAGCTTGAGCAGATTCCAAGTAGACTCCAAAGAGAACTCAAGAAAAGGTTCAAAGTGCCTCAAAGGTCTTAGTCTCCTAAAATAGGATTAGTGGGTCCTACCTACAGATATCCGTGTTGGGCTCTAGATGTGCTTGGAACAATCTATATTATAGCATAAATGATGGTAGCTTTGTCAGCTAGCTTGAATAGCTTCTAGGTAAACTCCAAAGAGAACTCATACAAGGCATCTCTCTAAGGTCTGGTTTCCACGCTTTAAATCATCCTCCCCTTACTTGAATTTTTTCATACACAAAATTTCATACTTTGCACTAGTGTCATCTCTTCCACTCAGTCTTCCACTTTAGGCCTTTGAATAAGGAAAGTTGGTGGTTCCACATGTGTGACCACCATCTTGTAAGTGAATAAGCTATGATGTTCGGATTACCAGATGGACACTTCATACTTCAGATGAGAGATTTAGACTTCAAATGACCAAATAATAGATCAATGCTTCAGATGACTTGAAATCAGACTTTAGATAAACAAATGAGCTAAAATGAAATAGACTTTAGATTACAAGACAACTTGGAATGATTCAAAATATAGTTTAGATTACAAATGGTTAAGATCCAAATTCTAGACTGATTAGCTAGGAAGTACAAATACAATGATCAGTATTGCGTACACCTAAGATCTATAAGATACAATAATCATAAGTAGAGATTCAAGAGGTCTTAGATATCTCAACCTCCTAAAATAATATTAGTGGGTCCTATTTATAGGTGTCTATATTGAGCTTTGATTGGTCAACATAGTCGTACAATATGGTGTAATAGATTGTAATTCCTTCGAGTAACTCGTACAACTTTCAAATAAACTCTAGAAAGAAATTGTACAAGGCAACTCTCTAAGGACTAGTTCCCACCTTCCCTACATAGAGAGTTTGTCCACAGAGTTGTAAAGTGCATTCAGCAAGAAAAGAGATGAGAATATAGTAAAAGAGTAGAGAGAGATGGTTTTTATTCTTTTTCTACCCATAGACAAGAGAGAGATTCTTATGGTAATGGTGATGGAGAACTTGAACCACCTTTGTATAATACTTATGTAGAGTTTCACCAAGTTCTATATATCTGTCAACAATTGAAATTGAGGTCTACTGCTCCTTATTCGCTAAATCTATAAGTTAGAGTGTTCCCCAATGCAAATTGGATGTCCCTCTCTCTAGCTAAAGGCATTGCTAAAAGTATGGAAATGGTGATGGAGAACATGTACCACCTTTCTATAATATGTCTGCAGAGTTTCACCGAGTTCTATATATCTATCACCAATTGAAATTGAGGTCTACTACTCCTTAGATGCTAAATCTACAGGTTAGAGTGTGCCCCAATGAAAAATTGGATGTCACCCTCTCTAGCTAAAGGCATTGCTAAAAGTATGGAAAGGCTCCCCTCTTTGCCAAAAATAGGCTTTGCTTCTAGAAGTCAACTTCTGGCCACACCATTCACTTTTTCTATTGCAACTCATTTTGTAAAACAAAATTTTGGTAGTTAATGTGATTGTAAGTGAGCTAGACCTCACGTGATGCCCTGGCATAATCATGAGACTCACTATACCACACGAGCATATTTACAATTCCACTTCGCAAAAAAATTAATCCATGGTTAAAAAGTCATTTTTTATCCATTCTGCACATAAATGGTGACTAAAAATGATTTTTTTAGGTTAGGAGATATTAAATACACATTGATTTTTGAAAATGCCAAAAAGTACAAAAAGAAAAAGAAAGCCCAAAAAGAAAAAAAGTAAAGTTTTCTAAATTGCGTCACATCTTCACTTGGTATACTTGAGCTAAGAAACGTATCTATTTTCCATGGAAGAGTGTCGAAAAGCACTTAGAATGAAAAAATTTACAAAATTGTACCTTACCTTCCCTTGATCTAGTAGAACAAGTGAAAAATTCACGAGGCCTGCTAATTAAAAGTCATGTAAAGATAGTTTCCTAGCATGCCGATGAAGTTAACTTAGAAAACCCTTAAGCACGATAAGAAGTGATACATTATAAGTGAGATCAGCCTTTGAGGTTCATGAATAAGGTGGAAAAAGTTCTACCAAGCAAGCAAAGAGTGCAATTTCACATATATCATAGACATAGCTTTGAAGCCCAAACAATTACATAACTTATCAATAGCCTTTAAAAAATGTATAGCAACAAAAAGCTAGCCTAGAAATTATGCAGGCTTTCAACAGACCTTGAAGCATCTTTAAACATGTGGTATAGTGGAAGGTGGAAGTGGAAAACTGCTTGGAAAACTCAATCGAACCTTTGAAATGTTGACACTTCTTTGACAAACACAATAGTACCACACTACTAGTGTAGAACCTCCTAACAGGTTGACATAATAATTAAAGTTGAGTGTATGTAAATGAGTGTACTAATGGAGGGTGGCAATGCCAGACTTGTGTGCGGATCTTATGGTGGATGAGAGTGAACGCCCGTCTCTGCTTTTCACCCTCTTACAATCTTGTTAAACAACATCTCTTAGACACAGTCAATATGGTGTATCTACATCAATCACAACCCCAATTAAAATTTAGAGGAATTCATCTTTGTCAAGTAGATATCTCCATTCAAAAAAGCACATATCTCCATTTAGAAACTCACATAGTAGCATACAAACGCTTCAACCTTGTCCATGTTTTGAGTTTAGTAGCAACATAGAAATATCAAACCATGGAGTCGAGGGTTTCATTCTCTTAAGACTATCAAGCAAGGATCACTGTCAGAGGAAATTGTAGACACATCTGGCATCCACACCTTAGTGCCATCCTTGAGGGTAACAAAAAAATTAACCTACTGATGTGATACTTCAGCTCTATCACACCTTCCCGGCCGGTACCTCTCTTTCATGTACAATTTGATATATAAGTGAGACATGCCAACAAATGAAGCTTAGTGCTCATCTCATGCCCGTACCTCTCTTTCATGTACAATCTCTTTCGTAAGCGACACATGTCAACAAGAGAAGCTTATTACCGATCTATGTAAAGCATGAGGTATGTTGTAAAGTAGGCTTCCTAAAGTGCTATGGCACTGTTGGACGGGTACGCCGCGACGGACGTCAACACAGCGAGAACTCACCTAACAAGTAATGTCAGCTAAGGACGAAGCTCGACCCGTAGGCGCGTGGAAGCAAGCATAAGGTGTCAACCTACACTCGACCGACTCCTAACTAATTCCTACAGAGGCCCCTACCAATTGTCTAAGTCACAGTCTTCAAGAGAACAAAAGAGGATGCTTCCTGCAACGCTTGCTAGAGCCGAACACCTATTAAACACTTCCGAAACACCATAGAGCTTGAAGGAGACCCTACTAATACCTATAGGCCACTCTCCTTAAGGTCTATGAACCAAAATCACGATCCAAAACACCCGGTGCAGAAACACATAGGATGTCTGGCCGAAATCTGTAGGTCTTCATTTCCAAAATTTGAAGTGCCTAATGTGTAGCTCTACTCAATGTGAACGCGTGGATATGCTGCAATGCGAAATCAGATAACGTATGCTCACCCAAACAACCGATGAAGCTCGTAGAAGGAGCTCCCAAAGCCGGACCGTACGCGCGCAATGTTGGTATCGGCTCGTAGCTCTAGTCGGGGGCAACACGCTACACTTCTCCGCACTCGATTCCCACCACCGTAGCACACGTAGCGTCAAGACAAAGCTCACACTCTCTCTCACGTACACAGTACGCTCACTCACAAACTTAAACTTGTTTAAAATGACAAAAGGTTTTTCATTAAGGTCAAAAAGTGATATATATACCTTACAACTTCTCAAACCCTAAAGTTCCAAAATCATCCATCTACTCCTTCTAACTATCAAAACTGGGATACAATCTGGAAACTTCTGTAAGTCCCAATATTTACAAGGTGAAAATTCGGGTTTTCCTCAATGAATGACTAATTACAAAAAATAATAATCCGCCGAGTAGTTGGATGCCGTGGGGTGTGTCCAGCTTCTAACATCCCCCCTCTCCTTGTTCATGTCGTCCCCGACATGGCCTTGATCCTGTGCTTCACCTTATGGTCTCCCGCATCTTTGGCAGTGATTCGTACCGTGCATGTAGGTTTAGCATTGTTGGTCCAAAGATATCTGTATGCATGGTGAAGAATACCATGTAGAATGCTTCTTCAAACGCCTGGAGGTGATAGGATGGGAGAAACATGATTCTTTCATACAACGCATGTATCACCTCCTTGGAAGGCTGACCTGACATATCATAAGCACATCTGTATGTGTCCTGGAAGAAGAATATGCTGTCAGTCACCTGTCCTGGCTTGAAGGTTTCAAACACTGCTAAGATGGTTCTGCAGATCTTTCTCAACATAATGCATGTAAGGTCAGGTGAGCCAGTGAACAACGTGATGGCGCCCGTTAGGGTTTTCACCATGTATTGTACACTTATTCTCTCATCTGCCTTCACGCCTGGCAGCTTTGGGTAGTTCAACCAAGTAGGTTGGCTTCTCTGTAAGATTTCGTGTGCTTTCCACGTCCTACCCCTTGGTAGAGGACAGAAGCTGAGGTTGTCTCTGATGTGTTTAGGTGCTTCTACCAAGTGTATTAGGTACTGCGGGTACTTGGTAAGCCAAGACTTCCTCCACTTGGGCTGAGAGTCCACTATCAGCTTTAGTCCTTCTAGCCTCGAGGTGTCTGCGTTGTAGAGAGGGACCGTTGGCTCTTCTCTGATTCGCTTATTTATTGTTGCTGCCTCATACTTCAGCAATGGATATGGGAGAGAGGGTTGAAGACATTCACGCATGAGATTGCTGGCGTCGAATTTTTGAATTGTCATTGATTTGAAAACCCTCTGTTCCCATTCCAAAGCCTCTTTTGTGCTTTCTCTGAGCTCTGCCTCTATTGCTTTTCGTAATTTTTCCTCCTCTTCTTGTGTTAGATCCTGGGGCTCTTGAGAGGAGCCTGCTATGTTTTCCTCTGGCATGGGTGTGTCCATAGGATCTGCCACATTGTCGAGGTCGATGCCCTCATTGGCACCTGGCCCTGAGCTCTCTGCTTCTGCTTGTTGCCGGCCTTTCAACTCCTCAATTTGCTTGAGGAGTGTCTGTTTCTCCGCTTTGGCTTCTCTGCCCATAGTCACGAGGAGTTCATTGAGTTCAGCATTTACCTTTTTGGCCTCCTCGAGCTTTATCTTCATGCTCTCCAATTCTTCTTGTAGGGCTTTCTGGCTGTCCTCCAATCTGGTTTGCATTGCAATAGAACCTTCAGCCATGATTACCCTCTGCTTCTTCTCAAGAGTCAACTCCTTTTGGAGTTCTTGCATCTGCTCTTCATACATTTGACTCTCCGAAATAATCTGAGTCGAGCTTGTAGCTCTAACTCTAGTAGGTGATGCTCTTAGCCTCTGGATGGTTTGATCTTTGACTTTTAATTGGTCCTTGAGCTCAAGGACTTCATCCAGGCTTGCCTCTTGTTCTATTTCCGCCTTTTCCTTAGCATTCCTCGAGGCCTCTACTTCTTTCGTTTCCTTTGCTAGCTGGAGTGTCCGATTATCCTTTTCTTTTTTTGCATCTTGCAATGACTTGCTGAGTTGCAGGCGCTCTTCTTCAGCAGCTTGCAATCTTTTTGCCGCTGCCTCATTTGCTTCTTCCTTTGCTTAGCAGTTTTGTAGAGCAGTGGCCAAGCTGGCCTGGAGGTCAGCTTCTCTTTCTTTTTGTCCTTGGCTTTTTGCCTGCAGTAGATCTCTTTACATCTTGGTATTTACTTCAGTGGCCTTTAGAGTTATTAATTCTTCGTCTGATGCCACAGATTGTGCCCTTATTCCAGCTAGCATTGTCATCACCACATCCCAATCATTCGAGGGTGGGTGCAGGTCTACCGTGTCGGTAGCAATTTCCTTAAGTTCAACTAGCCGGATGTCTGGAATCTGTTCTTTACTTCCTATCCTTGCCAAGTCGAATGCGACTGTGGAGGCTTCTTCCCTTGTATAGCCTGCAGCTAGCGGGTCCAAAAATACATAATATGCTTCCTCAAGCTCTTTTTGCTCAAATGCAGGCTTGGCCTCTTCCTTGGGTTCAGGTTTTGGCTTTTGCTCTTGCTCTTCAGTCCGGTGTTCTTCTTGATTGTCTCCAGCCTCCTTATCTTCTAGTGGCGGGCTGCTAGGAGGTGGTGATGGTTGTGGGCTAGGTTTAGGGCTATCTGGTGATAGTCGTTTCTTGTCTTTCCATAATTGCCATAGTAAGCTACCTCACCCTATCAAATCACTCAAACATTTTGGTTATCCCTACAATTTCACTGTACATAGGCGTGTGTGAGTTAGGGGACTTCCCCCATATTTTCTTAAAAACCCTCAATTAGCTAGTCACTGGGCTAGTTGAGCCAGAAATAAATAAAAAATAAAAATTTATAAGTATATTATGACTCATTTGTGTGTAAATATTTCATTGTATATAGGGCCTAAATAAAATGATTTTTCATAATTATTTTGGTATTTATTTAAATATTTCTACCTAGGCGTGTGTTATTTATGCTATGTACATTGACTCACCATTAACATATTTTTTCTTACCATTTTGCATACTCTATATTCCATATAAAAGATAATTTCATGCAAGCTTCTCTTATTTTTGGTGTAACTCCATCCCAACAAAAATCCCAAAAAACTAGTTTTATTTATGTGTATATTTTTTCACTATTGTGATTTTTCCTTCCTACATCTATTCTCTTTTACTCTCATAAATTAGAACACCAAAAATATTCATCTTTTTATGGTAGACTTATAATGAGAGAGATTTATTTTGACCCCTTTATATTTTTTCCACCTATATTATTTATATTTGACATGTACATATTTTTTTAGACCCCTAAATATTTGATTTTCTTAGTTGTACTATTCACTTATATCATGATCTCAATAATATCTTCAATTATAGACCTACCAAATAAGGTCAAGGGTATGTGGCATGCATGCATGCACCATGGGGAGCTCACTCTTGGAGGTATTCAAAAGAATCATCCAAAGAAGGACCTCACAAGGACCTTGTGCAGTGGAAAAGAAGGACCTCACAAGGACCTTGTGCAGTGGAAAAAACAGTCGGTTTTGCTGAATTTTTAAAGATCACATGCTCCCCGAATTCGGAAAGGCGATACAAACAAACGTTGTAGCTCGTGAGCTGAAATTTCACCTCAAATTTTCTCATATTTTTTTGAGCTACGAGCTGTGAGCTATAATTATTGGTGGACCCCAGTTTGCCCATGCTATGCAGCCACACTCCCTCTTCCACTTTATCATTTTCCTCTTTCACACACATTCCTCCCTCTCCTTCCCACTCCCAAACCTGCAACTCTCATGTTCTAATTCAACCTTTTCACCATTGCCACATCTCTCACACCTCCATAGCCTTCATCCTCCATTTCTACACCCTATGTGTCCCCCTTTCTCTCTACATATATGTCCATATTACCATACTCTCTTCAGCTTTGTAAAGAACTTCAAAAAATCAGCAAAAACCCAAGGATAACCTCTGCAAATGAAGGCTTTTATCATGAATTTTCCAAGGTTTGAAGATAACATAGCTTCATCGACACGCGCTGCTTCGCCATGCTGACTGCTTCTTCTTCCGGTGCTGTAAAGAGGTGAATGTCAACTTCTCCAAAGCTTCAACCTCTCTTTATAAGCTCATCCCCTCTCTAAATTTTCTCATCATATATCTCACCATTTGGTGAATGATTTTGTAAATATTTTTAGTGATAATTACTAACTACTAACCACTAACCTTATTGTAAAATGCACCCTCTACTAGAGTAGGCACTCCTAAATTATTCACTCAATCCTCTCTCCTTTCATCCTCAATAATTCTCTTCCCTTGAGCTCACATCCATGTGACTCAAAGGACAAGAGAGACCCACCCTCATTAAAAAAATAAAAATATTCATAATCTTTTATTCCTTCAAATAAACTTGATTAGGCCTAATCTTAATCGGGGCTTCTAAAACCTATAAAAAGAGACCTTCTGTCCCTTGTAAATAATCACATGATCACACTACACCACACTATTCTCAACACATAACACACCACTCTTCAAGCCTAGTTGTGTAGAGTGTGTGCATTGTGAGTGCTCTATTCCATCACTACACACAGGTGCATGGAGAAGCTTGAAGTTAGTTATGCCATCTAGAGGAGTGGAGTGATACTATACTCTGCAATCACACTTGTAGCCTACTCTTGTCCATAAATAAGATTCATAGTTTTGGGTGCAATTGTATGCTGCAACTACGACTCTTCTCTCCAAATTGACTTGATAAGTTGGCTCATCAGGTGGTTGAAGGTATATTGTCCTTGAAGTTTGTTGTGCCATTTCATGCTTGGTGGTTTGAGGGCTTGTTGAATTGTTTACCAAAACTTTCAATTGTAAGAGGGTGCTCGGTGAGAGGGCTCCCGTGACCCTAAGACAATTTGTGTATTGGCAACAAGGTCAAGTTTTGTATTGTCTCTCTATTTCTCATCAAGCTTTGTGTGCATCTAGTCTTTAAGGCTAAGACTGAATTGCTCAAGTTGATTTGTGCGCTTTACCTCTCTTTGGCGTGGTGAATGTTTGTGTTTGGTGTGTGTGGCTATCTTGCATTCCCCTCTCTTTGTGCGTTTGAGTACAAGGAGATATCACGTGCGTCCTAGTTCGCATCTACAACTAGGTGGTGCCCCTTTTCTTGTTTGGTTTCTGGTTGTGGGTTGTTGTTGTCTCTGATTGTGCTTGCCCCAGCCCCAATTCAGCAGCACGGGAGCCTCGAAGGGTGTTTAGAGGCCGCTCTTCTTGTTGCCCGCCCCGGACCGCCTCACTAGCAAAGCTGTAGGTTTGCCCTTAAAATCTCTATCTGCTTTCGTTTTTCTTTCCCTTTCCTGGTTTTCTTGTTCATCTAGCAATGTTTGCCGTATCTGATCCACTTCTTCCTCGATGAAAGGGATGTGGGGAATGTTTTCCGCTGCAACATCAAGAATCTCGAAATTCTTGATGTAGTCTTCGAAGCGGTCCCTCTGCACTTTTCTTGAGGATCCGGACATAGACTCGAGGGATGGCTTCCATAATTTGTTTAAATTGCCCTTGAGAACTCTTTCTGCTCGGAAACTCCATCAGCCTGTCGAGTCTAGCCGCTTTTTGTGATCGAGTCTCTTTGGCCGGCACTTGAGCAGATTCTTTTTTGCCTTTCTTCTGCTCAGGTTGCTCCTCTTCCACTGGCTCTAGTCGTCTCTTCAACCTTGTAGCCACCCTTGGTGCTCTTTGTGGCTTGTCTTCTTTGTCTTCCTTTACCCTTAGCCAGTCATTCTGAGATGGGGGGTCAGGACACCTTCCCTTGGCGTGTAGTGCTGCATAAACTACCTTGGTTATCATTTCTCCTGGAACTATGTAGGTTGGATTTTTGTTTCCCATTTTCACCAGGCTGTCATGTATGTATGCCGCATAGTTGATTATCTTTGGGGTGCCTTTCGCCATTGCCCAAGTAAATGTTGTGGCAATTTCACCTGGAGGCATCCTGTACTTGTGTGGCCTCTTCGTGCACATGTGGAAGTACTGGTTGTACAATTGGCTCATGATCGCCACCTTTGGGTTGGCGATGTCTTCAAAAGTGTAATTAGCCTTTTTCTCTTTGTACACCTTTACTTCATCCCTTCTCTTTGTCACACTGTCTCCCTGATTGGAGAGATCTAGTGCATGGGCTACAACCCGCTCCATGATAATGATCTCTGTATCGGGTCTGCCACGCAAATCTATTACCTTGGCCACTCCATCTTCTTTAATGCTGGTTACAAACTCCCATACTCTTTTAACGTCCACCCCTGTTGGGATTGCTTCGAAATAGTTATGGAGGTCAATTTTCTCCAAGTAGCCGGCCATTTTGCTTCGGACAAATTCATTGAGCTCTCTTGGCAGCATTGGCAGCTCTATTACATTGCTGTCATTGTCCTTGAACACTCCCTGGTAGATCTTTAGGTCATTTGACTCTAGTAGATCTTCCTGTATCTAGGTGCTTGTGGGCTTTAATGTTCCGTCTGGAATGACAAATGGTTCCACCTCGTCCAGATAGTCTTTGATTGTCATTCTCTTCTTCTTTGCCGGTGACTTCGAGGCTGCCATAGATCCTGTTGCACTCAAAAATCCATAGATAGCGTTTTTTCCATATCAGCTGCTAAACTGAGTTTTACTTATCCAAATGACTTGAAAATTGAAATTTTAGCTTAAAAGGAACTTGTGAAGTTGGCATGTGCTCACAGTGCAAATTTGACCAAAAAAATCCATCTAGACATCCTACGCGTAGGATGTCTTATTCTTCAAAACTGGTTCATACTTGACATGTAGGTAGTGTAAGGCTCATGGAACATGGTTATAAGCTTGGATTTGAATTTGGATGTCAAAAAGTGGATTTTTGGGCTAATTTAGGCTTTAGGTCACAATTTGGGTAGATTGTCCATCATGGGTAGCAATTGATGTCCAAATGGGTTGAAACTTGGCACATGGGCTCAATGCATCATGGTATTAGCTCCTATGATGTCATTTCTTGCACAGAAGGCTAAATCTAAGCTTAAGACATCCTACGCGTAGCATGTCTTTTTCATCAGAATTGCATGAATTTTGATCTGTGGGTTGTCCTTGACCTATGGAACCTAGCCATGTTCTTGGATTTGCATTTGGAAAAGAATTGATGCCTGTAGGGCTCTGTGAGGTGTTTTTGTGCTCAAAAAGTGTATCTTGAAGGTGTTGGGGGTCAAAAGTGATTAGAATGTCTTCAAACTTGTCATATGGGCTCTTGCTAATGAGGTAATTAATTCTGGAATGACAAAACCTCTCCTCCATGTCAAGAAGGTCAATTAGACATCCTACGCGTAGGATGTCTTTATCTTTATCTTTACTCCTTCACCACACAGAAAGTTAGCTGATGTGTATGTGAATGTGTTGTGCAAGTTTCATGAGATTTGGACAAGATTTGGTAGGTCAATGGCCCATTAGTGCCTTTATGCTCTAACTTTGCGTTTTTCCATGCATATGAGGTCCAATCTCATCCAAATGTGATGAAACTTCGTGTAGGGCTTGTAAATGTCATTCAGAACATGTGCATGACAAGAATTGTTGGGTTTTGTGCCAAAAATTCCCTTGAGACATCCTATACGTAGGATGTCTCCTGGTGATTTTTCCTCTGTTAGTGCTCCCAGTGCTTGCCCTTTGCCCCCCTAAGTCCCTTTTGAGCCTAATTTCAACAAAAAAGTCAAATGGATAGAGTATAACTCCCTGTGTGGATTTCAGAGCCTCCGCGCCATTTTCTGACTTTTGGAGTGATTTTTGGCGATGAAATTCCTCGATGTTGGTCTCCATAGCTTCCCAATCCCTTGGGGATCCTTGCCGTATGGTTTTTGTCGACTTTGGCTTCACCGGAGCTTCATTTGGCAATTTGTCGCTCTAGAAGCACCCGTGGCTGCGTTTACATACCTTTGATGATTTGTGGTGGTCCAACACCATAGGACTTGGTTGTTGATGGTCTAGGAAAGCCGCTCGTGAAGTTTGGTGGCAAACGGACTTGCGGTTTGGCCACAAGTGCATTTTGACACTTTGTCTGTCTGATGCCGTTTCTGAGGTTTAGTGCCGCTTCGGGTCATTTTTTTGGTCATGCTGGTCATATGGACTTGTCGAGCATGTCGATATGCTCCTACCCATAAATTTTGGTAGCATTTGGTCGCCGTTTCGCCGATTTCCCATTTGGTGGCCTCTTGCGGGTTTCTGGGAATTACGGTTTTTCCCAATGGTTTCCCACTGCCTTTGGCTATCCAGGACTGGTCTCCTAGACTAGGGTAAGCTGATGATGAAGTATTGTTGCTTTCGGTTTAACCGTTTGGCTACCGTTTCTATTTGCAGGTCTCTACCGCTCGCTTTGTGTGTGACCTCTACGATAGTTTTCGCGACAGAATGACAAACATGCGCGAAAAGCTCAAGGTGGTGAGCCTACCTCTCATGTCTGGAGCTGGTCGGGTAGATGTGCGCATCGTAGAAGTTGCTGGAAGGTTGATCCGCTCTAGGTGGCAAAAGCTCTCTCCACAAGGTCAATAGTGAGAATGAGCTAAAAATGGGGTGAAAATTTCTTATAATGGAAGTCCCCGAACCATTTTTCATGAAATTTGACATGTGCTCCTATCTTTCTTCAAGATGCGGTTTAGGCTCAAAAATTTCTTGATTTGGACTCCATTTGCTCTGTTTACCAGAAATTTGTCATTTCGGTCAAAACTTGGCCAAAACACACTTTCCGCTCCAGTCTCATAATTGCACCCCCACTGTACCATAGGTTGTTCTTTAGTCAGTGGTCATCCCCATATTTTTTGTTTTTCATTACGACTGTTTTTCATCTGCTTTTTGTATTTTTGGAGTTTTTCTGTTGATAATTAGCAAAATTAAAAGAAAATAGAAAATCAAACGCGGAAAATTCCCAAAATTCATAATAGATCACAAACATCACCGCAACACATTATATACACTCACATGCAATTTTTATGGCCGGATTTCTCCGTTTTACCAATATTTTGCCTGAAAAAATAGTTATTTTTACTTATATACACACACCTAGGGGCTTAATTTGGCGTTTGGCCCCATATACCTGTAGCTTCATGCTGTATAAGGGCATATATACTTGGGTTACTCCAGAAAATTTCGCAATCAAACATCAACCCTTAAAATAGTCAAAAATCGTGCCCTTTTTTGCTGTTTCTGTTATTGATTCCGCATTGAGAATGCCTTCCCCCCCTCCTAGTCGGAGTCCTCCCGGACGACAAGGTTTCGCCTCGGAGTATGTGCCGTGCATAGGTTGAAAAGGTCGTGCTAATGCCTGGCCGATTAATGTGGCCCTATTTTATGCATACTCGGTCAATGCATGGAAATATTAATGCTGTGCAAGAGAAGGGAATAAGCAAGATACTTATTGGCATTCGCCGTCGAGGCTTCCTGCTTTCTTTGTAAGTAGCAGCTGTAATTCTACTGCTCTCTGTTTAATTGTCTTTTTGGCAAGAGGCAAATGCTTTGCCGACACTGTTGATGGAGTCGTAGCTATTTGTGAGGATAGAATTGGTTGGGATGTGATAGCTATGGGGCTTATGGCCTTGGCTTTCCATTGGTAGTTTGGTGCTGCCAACTTTTGTAGATGGTTTGGCACTTTCTTGTTTGCCACTGGTTTGTCTGTTATCAGCACCCACTTATATATGTTCTCCCTGTTGACCTGCAGATGTCTGCTTTCCATTATTGCTTGTATCGTAGGTATTTCCCTTGTCTTTTGCTTTGGTATCCAAATGTGAGTGGCATTTGAGTTTTGGCTAAGCCGTTTCTTTGGAATCCATATCTGCCTGGTTACCTTGGTTTTGGGTTGCACCGTCTGCTTTGTTGGAAGTCGGTTGTGACATTGTGTCTTTCCAGCCATGGCCTTTCTATCCTTCCGCATCCATACTTGTTTAGCTTGTTTTGGTAGCCTAGATTTTTGCAGTGTAGCCGGTGATTTCAGCTGTCTGTGATTAGCATGGTTGGCCTTTACCTGGTTGTTGGTCTCAAGTTTCATGTTGATCTTTGAGGGTATTTGTTCTTTTGTCTTTGTTGCGAGTGATTGCATGGCTTGCATTTGATCCTGATGGTCCTTTTGAGCAAAAGTTATCACCTGCTATTCGTGTTCGTATTGGATTGTGACCGCCTGTGCTTTCCAGTCTATCTGGACATTGTATGCTTTTTGCCAAGGTTGCCCTAGCATCATTGGTTGTTGTGTGCTTTCATCTGTCACCACATAGAATTTGTGTGGGTAAATATATTGATGTAACTGTATATGCAATATAATCCACCCTAATATTTTCAATGGGTGTGATGTGCTACTTTCCAGCACTTGGGGAGTAGGATGAAGTTGATCTGTGACTTGGAGCTATTGGTATAATCCGTAAGAGATCAAATTTGCTTGAGCACCCGAAGCGAGCAAGGCTGTTGATTCAACTTGATTGTTGCCCACCTTGACTGTAATTATTGGCTCTATTGTTTCCTCCTCCAAGTTCATCAGTCGAATGACATTAATTCTCAATGGTGATTTACTTTGTTGTTGTTGTTGCAGAAGCCGTCTTTTTGCAATGTGTTCTTGTGCTTCGGTTTGAGATTCCTCCCGTACTCTCTCTTTCTCCTTCATTCTTTGCTTTCCGTGATGAATTTGTTGGAGCATCTCGTGTGTGAGTGGTAGGTGATATCTCCTTAGTCGACACCCACTAATCCAGTTTGGCATTTCTTCACCTGCTAATGTAGCAAGCTTGACAGCCCCACTTTGTGATAGATCATGAATCACAAATGGTCCCATCCCTCGCTTTTTAAGTTTCTTAGCATGTTGCTTCAAGGTATACATTAGGCAAAATTTGGACTCACAAAGGGGCCCTTTAAGGAGTTTGACTTTACCTCTCTCTACCAAAACGGGCGCATGGATAAATTTTTGCAAATAAACTCCAAAGTTGGCGGAGGTTTGACAGTTAGAATGTCCTCTTCAAGCTCAATGTACTTATATATAGCACGCCATGAGTTTCCTCATATTTTAGAAGATTCTTTTTTTGATTCACTTAGATTCCGACAGAGTTGTCACATCATAGGTGAATCAAAAAAAGAATCTTCTAAAATATGAGGAATCTCATGGCGTGCTATATATCAGTAGATAGAGCTTGAAGAGGACATTCTAATTGTCAAACCTCCGCCAACTTTGGAGTTTATTTGCAAAAAATTATTCATGCACCCGTTTTGGTAGAGAGAGGTAAAGTCAAAGTCCTTAAAGGGCCCCTTTGTGAGTCCAAATTTTGCCTAATGAACAAGTACGTAATCACCTGTTTTAAACTCTTTGGTACGCACATGTTTGTCAAAAAATTCCTTTTGTCTTCTCTTTTTAGCATAGATCGAAGCGACAACTCGTAAGCGGAGTTCATCTAGCTTTACAAGATCGTTAATTCTTGAAGAGAGTTCATGCCCTATCCATTCCAAGCTTGTTGCTACGCATAGAGTTGGGATTAAAAACTCTATGGGTAGTATAGCATTTAGCCCAAATACCATGTTGTATGGTGTTGTTCCTATTGAGGTTTTGTAAGCTACCCTGTATGCCCATAGTGTTAAGTGTAGCTGCTGATCCCAATCGGTCCTTGAATTTGACACTATTTTAGTGAGAACCGTACATAGTGTTTTATTCGTGGCCTCAGCTTGCCCATTGGCCTGTGGATGGTATGGTGCTGATTTCCTATGTATGACCATGAAATCCTCTAGTAGATATTCAATGACTTCATTGAGGAAGTGTGTTCCAAGGTCACTGACAATTTCTATTGGTAACCCGTAACGTACAAAAACATGCTCATACAAAAATTGAGCCGTGGTGCGTGCATTAGCTTTTTGTGTTGCTTTGGCTTCGACCCATTTTGTGAGATAGTCCGTAGCCACAATGATATATTGGGTATGGGTGCGATATGCAGGGGGTGATATAGGTCCCCCAAAATCAATGCCCCATTTTGCAAATGCCCTTGCCCCCATCATTGGCCTTAAGGACATCTCATCTCTTTTGATTGGTACCTTGGTGCGTTGACATGCATCACAACGTTTGAAAAACTCTTCGGCATCCATGTGCAATGTAGGCCACCAAATTCCTGCGGTTAAGACAATTTTTGTCGTCTTATCGCTCGAAAAATGGCCTCCACTTACTCCGCTATGTGCATGTTCTAGAATCAGCAGGTATCGCTTTCACTTGCACAGATTCTAAGTTGGTTGTCCTTTCCCCGTTTATAGAGTTGATTTTCAATTAACTGAAAGTCACGAGCTTCCAGCTCTACAGCTTTCTCCCGTGCTCTTGTAATGTTCTCAGGGAATGTTCTATTGGTTAGGAAGTCAATGATGTATTGACTCCATGCAAGTGCTATGTTCACCCGAAACAAAGTTGCGTGATCCACTGGTTGTTTGGCACTACATACTGTACAATTGGTAACATAAGAATGTGTATCCGCATACATAGTTGGCCAATAAACCCCTAATTGTTTCAGTCTCTGGTGTGTTTTTACTGTCGAACAATGAAATGCACAACCCTGGACATGTGCCTTTTCTAGGTAGCACTCGAATTCATCCGGATTTATACATAATCGTAGGATTAGGTCAGATTCAAGATGATACAGCCGTCCTGCTATCAACTGGAAGTTTTTTGTTTGTCGAATTGTTCGCTGTTTGGATCTACATCGTGTATTATCAAACTCACTTCCAAAGGAGAGAATTCTAACTTTTTCCTGAGACCATTTGGGTACCATTTCAATGTTGAAAAGATAAGCATCTGGTATGTCATCATCTACCCCTTGAGGAGCTTCCGTGTTGTGTATTCTTGAAAGATGATCAGCTCACAGATGGGTTTTCCCCTTTTTGACCACCACTGTGAAGTCAAATTCTAGCAATATAATAAACCAGCGTACGATTCTCCCTGTATTGCAAGGTTTATTTACTAGGTATAAAAGAGCTTGATGATCCGTGAAGAAAACAAATTTGTTTGCAAGCAAATAATGCTGAAATTTCTTTACAGCATAAATCATTCCTAACCCTTCCCTCTCGGTGGTTGTGTAGTTCTTTTTTGCACTGTTTAACTGTTGGCTCGCATAGCAAACTGGAAAATCCATTGTTCTGTCTCCAGGTTGAGCTAGAATGCTTCCAATGGCATATGCTGAAGCATCAATGTGCACATGGAATATCTTGTCCCAATCTGGTGCCTTTAGCATAGGTGCGGATATAAGGTTTTCCTTCAGCCTTTGGAATGAAATTTCACACTCATTGGTCCATTTGAAATTGACTAGCAAACGATACAGAGGTTGTGCGATAACCGCATACATGTAAATGAATCTTCGATAATATCCACAGTGCCCCATAAAGGATTGCACTTGTTTTGCATTAGTAGGCCTGGGCAGGTCTACAAACGATACAGAGGTTGTGCGATAACCGCATACATGTAAATGAATCTTCGATAATATCCACAGTGCCCCATAAAGGATTGCACTTGTTTTGCATTAGTAGGCCTGGGCAGGTCTACAATGACTTTGACTTTGTCCAGGTCTGTGGTTATGCCATTTCTTGAGACAATGTGTCCTAAGATTCGTCCTTGCTTAACCATAAATACACACTTTTCCGGGTTTAGATAGATTCGATATGTTCTGCACTTTTCAAAGACCTTTTGCAAATGGTCAATATGTTCCTCTCGCAGAAGAGAGTGCACACACAGGTCATCCATGTAAATTTCTAAGAATATTCTTAGGTATTCCTTGAAATCGTGAGTCATTAACCTCTAGAAAGTGGCTGGTGCATTTGTTAAGACAAATGGCATAACTCGATATGCATAAATCCCCCATTCTGTGGCAAAAGTTGTTTTGTGTTGATCCTCCCTTGCTATTGCCAATTGGTTGTATCCTGAAAACCCATCCAAAAAGGAATAAGCCCGTTTCCCGACCACTCGCTCAAGGACATGTTTTGTAATTCGCAAGGGATAATTATCCCTTATGGTTGCCGCATTCACCTTTTTGAGGTTTACACACACTCGCAGTTTTCCATTCTTCTTGGGAACTACCACTATGGGTGAAACCCAATCTGTATGTTCAATTTCATAGATGAACTCAGCGTCCATCAGCTTATCAATCTCTTCTTTGATTGGCTTGGCAAATGTGTCATTATATGTATAAGGACGTTGTATGCTAGGTTTTGCATCCGATTTTAAAGGAATTGTATGTTGGCATATCAATGGATCAACTCCTTTGAGGTCTTTATAGGACCAAGCGAACACATCTTTATACTTCGTGAGAAGTTGTGTTAGCTATGCTTCCTCCTCAGGCTCTACATCATTAGCTATATAGACCGGCTGAGGCTTTTCACCTGGTTCTGCGAGGTCTATTCTTTTTGCATTTTCAGGCCCATCGTAAGATTCTTGGTTGGTTCTCTCCCGGATTGGTGGTGTCATGATGATTTTTCTATCCTGGATAGTAAATTTCCTATAGTGTGGTGGTACGTTCATGTTGCCCTTTTCAGACTCCCCTTTACCATCACTATCCTCTTCAGTAGTCCATATCTCCCTCAAAGACCGTTTCAGTTCTTGGTATTTTTGTTTACGCTCCAGTTTGGTCCACTCTTGGTCTTTTGTTGGTTCTTTTTTTTATTTTTCAGATTTTTGTGATTTTGTTTCAGTCCTAGCTTTTCTTTCCTGTTCTATTTCTTCTCGCGTTCGTTCTTTTCGATTTTCTGGGAATTTCCCTGATATTTAATCTTTCTTACAATCCTCTGCTTTTACAAGCATCAAATAGTGAGTTTTACCTTTTATCCTGGGCATCAGGTTCTCTCTCGCTTTATTTCCGGCTCTTTTCCTCCTATAGCGTTCTTGGCGTCTAGGGTGTTGATTATCAAAATCATAAAACTTGATATTCTCGGCTTCATTCCCACGCTCACTGGAGGTGTCCGAACACTCATTATCTGCCTCATCATTTACTTCCAATTGCTCATAAGAATTGTAAAACTCTTCTTGTTCTGAAGGTTCTACCGTCTCTCTTTCTGGCACCACGCTTACCATGTAATAGGGTAGCACATCGTAACCATCCTTATCGCAAAATTTTGTTGTTGGACTGTCGATAATGGTACAGACATCTAATGTTGCTAGTATGTGTTCCCATTCTAGAGGCTCCAAGGCATCTTCAGGGAAGGGTTCCGGAATATACTCCTTGTCCTCAATTGCTCTTTCTAAGATGCATTCCTCTTTCCTTAAGCTTCCACAATGTGAAGCTCCGCACATCCATAGCTCTTTTGGTTGCCCCAACCATGTTGGTAGTTCCGATCCTGCTATTATAGTCGAATCAAACTCTTCCACCGGTGTTTGGTTTACATCTTTGTAACTATGGTCTTTCAGTTGTATTTTAGTTGTCGTCTCGCCATGTCTGAGGTATATGTGGTCATAACCCCAATCTTGGACCATCTTCAATTGTCGCATGAATGGTCATCCCAAGATTATCTCATAATTGTTCTTTTTGTCGAAATCGACTATTGCAAATGTATGCACATACTCGATCCCGCACAAAGTGACAATTACTTTTTCCAAGAGTCCGAGAGGCTTCTCCATGAAACCATCTGCCAACTGCAGCTTCATTCTGGTAGCCCTCAGAGCTGGTTTTCCCCAATTTTTCCAGATTTCCTTTGTGGCGATAGCAACTCCCGCTCCACTGTCAAGAATGGCTTTGGAAACTACTCCTTGGAATTCTACTGGTAGCGTCGTGTTTCCGTCTTCTCCCTCACAATATTCTCCAACCTTATTCAATGGTACCGGCCTAGTGTTTACGTTAGGCCTGTCCAATTCCCTGATTCCTTCTTATAGTTTCAAGGTGGGGTCTTTCACTCCAAATTTTTCTAGGCATTTTCCTACTGTGGTCCACATGTTTGGCCTTAGCCTTAGGAGTTCTGCTAACGTGATTGTGCATGCCACCGGGGTGGATAACAGCTCAATCAATCCTTGTGAATCCATCACCTTGTTAGAATAAAGTCTTTGAGATGGGATTGCTCTCACTTCCGACTTAGCTTCATATTCTCCTAGGTAAGAGGGTAAAGTTCTCAAAGAGTCTGGTTGGCTATGCCCCGAACTAATAGATCCTTGGTCTCCCCCTTGTGAATGTATCTCAAAGTTCATTTGTGATCTTGCCTCAAATTCTTCAATAGGAGGTAAGATCACGTTCTTTTCTTTTCTCATGCTATTCATGTGGTCATTCATCCTATTAGCCTTGTTGGCCTCTCTGATTTGCTTCCACAGATCATCTAGACCGTTACCGTCCTTTCCCATTTCTGCCAATATTTTAGGATGGACCCCGTCACTTGCCTCATCGGTGGTATTTGGCACTATGATAGGCTCTCCTCTGGACTCATATACATTAGTGAGTCTTTCCTTTGTTTCCTCATGTTTCTCTAATGTTGGTTGGATAGGGGTTGGAACTCGCGCATCTTTTTACACATATCCAACCTTTGTTTTTCTATTTCCGCATATGGGTATGTCATCCACCTTTGCTCGTGGGTCTGGTTTTTTTTAAGTCGAGCTTCATAAGCTTTTAGAAGCGCATCTAGCTGCTCGTTTACCTTGTCTGCCAGTACAGATCCTCCCGATCCTGCACTTTGGGCTCAGCTATTTTCTTTGGTGCTATGGCTGCTGTGGTGTGTGAGCTTAGGCTAGCTAGATCTTCTAACCGCTCCAATCTGTTCTTTGTATGTTTCAACTCATCGGATAGGGCTGTTTGCTCTCTTTCTTTCCTGGATTTCCTACGCGCTTTTCTTGCTTTCCAAGTGCTTCTCTGATTTTTCGTTTCTGAACTTTGGGCATCTGTTTTTGGTTCTTCTATTATGGGTTCGTTCGTCCTTATTTGGGCTTGGGCCCGGGTTACCGCCTGAACAGGTATGATTGTTTCATTTTGTGATACTCCATTGGAAGGTACTGTTTCCAACAGGTTCAAGGTGGTTTTTGCTCCTTTACTCGGGTTTTTAGGGCAATCGGGAATCAAATGAGTAATTCCACATTCTGGGCAATACGCGTTGATTCTAATGATTTCATCATGAGGACAGTCTCTCAGCCAATGGTCTCCGCCACACTTGTAATAGGGACCCTTGGGTTGTTGAGGTGCTCCTTGAGCTGCTCGTTGCTGGTAAGCCTGTCTGTGTCCGCCCATGCCTCCATTGGCTATGAACAACAATGTTCGTTCATCTAACCTATATATTCCTTCTCCTGCGGCCTGTGTAGAAGTTGGAGGTCCTTGATTCCCTGTCATGCTCCATGGTTCTGGTGTCGAGGGTTCTTTCGGCGGATAATAGACAGGGTTCGCCGCATATCCGTTGGGATCCTCATAATATGCATGCATAGGCACCAAAGCCTTTTCTTCTGATTCAGTTACCGTTGGGGTGTATCTTACACCAACTGGTCTTAATCCTGGTAGGGGTGGTTGTTGCCCCAACACCAGTTGTGGTCTCTCTACACCTACAGGTCTTGGTAAGTTGCCTGCTTGATATATAGGCATAGGTGGAACTTGAGGGGAAGCTACAGGAGCTTGGGGAGCATAAGGTCTCTCTCTCACATATCCCTTGTTATAGTAACATTCCTCGGTCCCATGGTTTGTCCATTTTTGTTCAATAGCACACCACTTGGGTTGTTTAGCCTGGGGTTTGGCGTACAAGTTAATCTTTTTTAGCACTTCATCTACGAGCTGCTCCTGGTTTACTGCTATTTCTCCTTTCAGTGTTGTCTTGGAGGACTTGCTCCCACTTTGCTGTGAAGATGAATCGTCATCAAGGTCCTTGAACTCCCCTTCTTTGTAGACCGTACAATTGTCCACAAGGTACAAAGCTTCCTTGGTCAACTCATTCAATGTAGTGCTCCTCTTCATATGTAAGTCTTTCTGGAGATCTGCATTCCTCAGTCCTTGGATGAATATCAGCATAAGTCTGGACTGAGTTGGCAGTTCTTCAACAGGACAAAACTTAACATATCTTAGTAGTCTTAGGGCTGCCTTCCGTACAGATTCTCCATCTTTTTGTTTGAATTTATGGATTTGTGAGACAGTATTATGAGCTATTCCCCTTTGAGAGAATTCATCAATAAACTCGTCACACACTTCCTCCATTGACTCAAAGTCTCTACGCTCCACAGAGTCAAACCAAGTTGCAGCATCATCCTCTAGGGTTAGTCCAAACCCTGCGAATTGGGTAGGAAAGTCTAACACCTCTTCGGCTCTAATCACACGCACAAAGGCTGCTACATGATCTCTTGGGTCTCTGTTTCCTGTGTATTTCCTATTTACCCATTTTTACACTTGAGAAGGTCTAACTCTTCGATGGTCTACAAACCTCATTGTTGGATCACCCCGTCCAAGTCTATACCCATCCTCAGGCCTTCTGTAATAGGCTGTTTCCTCGCCCAATGGTGCTCCTAAGCCATAATTTCTAACGGTTCTCACGGGAGGTGGTCCTTCTCTTCGAGCTCGTTCCATGGGTGGTCCTCCAAGCTTGGTCCACCCTTGTGTCTTTGGCTTACTCTCTGCTTGATACCTTGAATAGTGTGGCGGTTCTTGCAAATCCCTGAGCCCTCGTGCGGCTGGATACCCGTCTCGGTTTCGGTCTGGTTCCATTGTTGCACTTTGTCGAAGCCATGCCTGCAATGATGGCTGGTTTGTTGGTTGGTCTTGGTTGTTGAATGCTTGTGGTCTGGTGGAATGTGATGCAGCGTCATACTCATCTGAAAATGGATTTGTTGACTTGCTTGGGGTGTGGGCGGCTCTCGGAATTTCCTCAGGGGCATATGCTGATGCTCCTGGACCTGTTGCTCTTTCTACTTCCTTTGGAAGAATACGTTGGTATTCTCGCCCATATCTATCAACAAAAACTATGCCCTTCCCTGTAGCAGTTTCATAAGAGAATAAGTAAAGAACCTTGTCTTTGCTTAGTTCGTCTACGTATGGTTCTTTACTGCGAAAGTAAGAGACAATACTCTCGCTCTCGTGTTTGTAAATTCCCACATTATCGTTATAAGTTGGAACCCTGATTGTTTTCTTATCGTACATAAAAATAGCTCCATGCCGATCGATGTTTGGTGGCGGCTCTTGAGTTTCTGAAACCATTTTCCCTTTAGCCACATTGTCTTCATATCTGTTGTAATCTTCAGGGTTGCTAACTATTAAATAGTGGTTCCCCTTTTCGTCTCGGAATCTTTCTCCATCATCATACATGCGGATTATCTCCAATATTTGTGCTGGCCTCTCTTCAATACAAATGCACTTGCGGCCTTGATAGTCAGAATAGACTAGGGCTCCTCTTGAGTTTGTTCCCTCTAAGAAGATCACCGTAAGCCTCGAATCATTCAAAGGATTTTGGGAGGTGCTCCCCCCTCGCATAGGTCCATCATAGGTGAAACCTCCTGGCTGTTGGCTACCCATCATGAAGAAAGATTTTTCTGACGAAGTGTCAGTATCACTACCTTCCTCAATAATCGGTGCTAGTGGATCTAACCTTGCCCGAGTTACACTCTCTTCTGTGGACACTACGCTACCTTGGTCACCTGCCACCTTCTGGTCTCTAACAATGTATCTTCCTGATCTCAAATTCATCAAACTTATCAATGCAACTTATCACAAGTTCAACCACTAACCTGGCAATAGATCAGTTTCTGCACAACTTCTTGCTTTGTTGTTGAATATACCTATACATAAGAGTTTTAAGTTCGGCAATTGAATCAAAGCATTTATCTGCTAGAGGTTATCTTAGTAATGATTGGTATAACTGGAGAGTTAATCTCAACCACTACTGTATTCTATACACTGTTGATGTTCCGAATTAGGTTGCTAATCTGAAACAATACTTTTCTCTAATGTTGGCCAATTTACGCGAAAAAGCTTGAACTCAGTCTTTGCTTTGTCAAATGGGCAACCAAGGTCCAAATTTACTTCTGAAAGAAGTTTCGGAAACCTTAAGCCAAATAGAACCTCACTGTCTAGGCCCCAATAGACATCCTATGCGTAGGATTTCTCCTGCTGCATTTTTCTTGGATTTTTGCACTGTTGTTTCCCCTTATTGTGTTGAGCTTACAACTATTTTTACTTTTTGATTTGGACTTCTATAAGCTAGTCAATGAGTCAAAAATCTGTTCCGATTTCCTAGTGATGGTGTTGATCAGTCTAATCAACTCCAAATTGGACCCAAAATTGATTAGCAGGCTTGCCTTAGGCTATATAACACCTTACAATGCTCAAAGTCCAATTATGGCTTCATTTTCTTGCATTAGACATCCTACGTGTAGGATGTCTTTTTCTTCAGAATGGCTTTAAACTCAAGACTTAAGCTCTCCTTGAGTTGATGCTCACCTTGGTATACTCAGATTTCAGTTTGGAGTCCCAAATCACTCAGAAGACATCCTACGCGTAGGATGTCTTTTTGTCCTGTTTGACCCCAGATTTGTTCCACAGCTTCCCCTTGATGTCAGTATCCCAGTGGTATGCTTAGATTTTGATTTGGATGTCAAAAGTCCCAAACTTCAACTGTTTTTGGTTTTTCAGTCAAAAGTGCTAAAGTCCACTTTGAATCCAATTTTCTTACCCGAATGAGGTGAAACCCCTTTCAGTCACTCAATATATCATGCAAGAAACACTCATGCTGCCATCTTATAGTTTTGGTTTCAAGTTGATGTTTTGGCACTAATTGGGTAGGATGTCTAGCAATTTCAGTTTATCTGACCTTATCCTGTCAAGAGATGGCCAAATTTCCACTTTCCAGTTGAAATTAGGGTAAACCCTACCTTCAGAACACACTGGTCAACTCAAAATCCCAAAATTCCTCCCATATTGTCCTTTAGACATCCTACGCGTAGGATGTCTCCTAGCTAAAATTAAAGTTTTTTTCTGACAGGAATGCTCCTGATGCTCTTTAGGCCTATCAGAAACACTCACAGTAACTTTTGAACTTCAATTAGGCTTTCAACCACACTTTTGCGTCTTTTACAAACTTGTAATGATTCTACCAAGCAAGTATACATGCATGAAATGCTCTAGATCTGAATCATGATGTTCTACTTACTCTACTCCTACCTACCATGAAGAAATGGTAATAATGGTGTTTTTGGTTGCTTTTTTGGCCTCTCCGGACCCTCAAGCTCTCTTCTCACCGCTTCTCCCACTCCCACTCCTACTCTAGAACTCGACTACTACCTAAAAACTTCGTAAGTCTACCTCCTCTACCTAAGTCGAAGGATCTAGGCCAGACACACGCTTCCTAGACTCCCTCTAAGACCTAGAGAGTCCTCCACTCTCTGATCCTATCTAAATGTAAAGCGAGACTCTTGGCAAGCCAAAAATCCCAATCCTCAAGGATTAGTCTCGGTCACCTACCTAAGGTTTTCGTCCCCAGCAGCGGCGCCAATGTTGGATGGGTACGCCGCGACGGACGTCAGCACAGCGAGAACTCACCTAACAAGTAATGTCAGCTAAGGACGAAGCTCGACCCGCAGGCGCGTGGAAGCAAGCATAAGGTGTCAACCTACACTCGACCGACTCCTAACTAATTCCTACAGAGGCCCCTACCAATTGTCTAAGTCACAGTCTTCAAGAGAACAAAAGAGGATGCTTCCTACAACGCTTTCTAGAGCCGAACACCTATCAAACACTTCTGAAACACCATAGAGCTTGAAGGAGACCCTACTAATACCTATAGGCCACTCTCCTTAAGGTCTATGAACCAAAATCACAACCCAAAACACCCGGTGCAGAAACACGTAGGATGTCTGGCCGAAATCTGCAGGTCTTCGTTTCCAAAATCTAAAGTGCCTAATGTGTAGCTCTACTCAATGTGAACGCGTGGATATGCTGCAATGCGAAATCAGATAACGTATGCTCACCCAAACAACCGATGAAGCTTGTAGAAGGAGCTCCCAAAGTTGGACCGTACGCGCGCAATGTTGGTATCGGCTCGTAGCTCTAGTCGGGGGCAACACGCTGCACTTCTCCGCACTCGATTCCCACCACCGTAGCACACGTAGCGTTAAGACAAAGCTCACACTCTCTCTCACGTACACAGTACGCTCACTCACAAACTTAAACTTGTTTAAAATGACAAAAGGTTTTTCATTAAGGTCAAAAAGTGATATATATACTTTACAACTTCTCAAACCCTAAAGTTCCAAAATCATCCATCTACTCCTTCTAACTATCAAAACTGGGATACAATCTGGAAACTTCTGTAAGTCCCAATATATTACAAGGTGAAAATTCGGGTTTTCCTCAATGAATGACTAATTACAAAAAATAATAATCCACCGAGTAGTTGGATGCCGTGGGGTGTGTCCAGCTTCTAACAGGCACAGTACTGATAACCCAATGCTTGAATCTAACATAAGCAAAATGCTCCAATATTCAAGGACTCAACATGCATGCAACATCAGCTGAAGTCTAAAGAAAAAGAAATCCTTGAAACACGATTCACTATCAGCTAGAGAGGGTGGCACTCATGAGAGAACAAGGTTAATGTGTCCATGGCGGTGGGTGGTGATCTTTAGAGTGCAAAGAACATCACCACATCCACCATTCATGTTGATGATGAGCCCTACTGCTATTGATTGATATGTCCCTCAAGGTAAGGAATTAAAAAAATATGGATTTAAGCAAGCAACAACTCTCTACTTTTTCTTCTTCTACACACGTTTCACAAGCTTCCATTTTATCCACCATGGCTACTTGACAATTGAGTCATGTGCAACTGCAAGATGTAATGGATCCAACATCAAGGAGGAATTGGGTGTGGTAAAGAGGAAGCATGCATGAAACTCGACAAGATTTAGGGGCCTTTGACCCCTCTTGGCTTCATGTCTTCGATAAGGTCAGACACACATAGTGCGGTCCTCTCAGTGGCCAACTCCAACACCCCAAAGGGAAAACCTTGCAGTGCTCTTGTAGGCTGAATGTAGGCCAACTTCTCCTACCATCTCCCCCCCCCCCCCCCCCCCATGCATGACTTCTCTTTCTGTTGGTGATATTTCCTCTAACTATATTCCTACTTTGCAAGCTCTGCTTCCGATTTTGTCCCATCTTCAAGCTCCACATTCCCTTCTGGTGGTGCTAACATTGCACATTGTGGGTTGGTGAGAATGCTCTTCATGATGGACTTCACTTATAAAAAGATGTGAGTGACCTGCATTTGCTCTCTTGGTGATTACCCCCTCTTCCATAGCCTCTATATCATACATTGAGGGGCTTCCCTCACAACGTGCCCAATTCCACCACATTGGTCACACCCTTTCACATTTCACCTACTAAAGAAGCAATTCTCAATCGCCATTCTGAAAGGACAGGGGCAAATGAGCCCATCACCGCATCGTGGTTGTAGTTACGTGAGTTGCTTCTACTATCGAGGCCACCAAAACTATGTATTCACAAGCATGTGTGCTGCACTAGTGACCTTCAATGTATTTTGGCTCTTTTAAGCTTCACCGGACCTTGAATTGATGACAATTTGAGAAAACTATGGTTCTTGTAGCTTCCTATACACACAGGGCTATGTTTTTTTTAGAGAACATGAGAAAAGGAGCAAGAGAGATGGGCCGAGGCTCCATAGGACCACCACTCTCTCTCTCTCTCTCTCTCTCTCTCTCTCTCTCTCTCTCTCTCTCTCTCTCTCTCTCTCTCTCTCTCTCTCTCTCTCTCTCTCTCGTTCTAATCCCTAAATAGACTTCTCTCTGACCTCACCCCCTCTTGGGAAGTGGATCTCCTAAGCGATTACCCTTGTTTCAATCACTGTCGTTCATGATACACTTGCTAAGCTTGCAGAATCTGATGCCCCCAAAAGCTTGACGATGAAGACCACTACTGCAAATTGCATGTACAGGAGAAGAATCTCACGCTGCCCTTGACTATGGCAGCCTCGTTTATATTATCTCTGGAATGGTGATCCCTTTTTAATTGCCTAGAGAAAGCCCAAGACGCCCCTGTCTACTGCAGACTACACCGCTCGCTTCCAATTTTTGCATCTAATAAGCAACGCCCACTCAAATGGCACCCAATCCCTAGCGGGATGGACCCAATGCTATTGAGATCAACAAATAGAAATTTCATTGGGACCTACAGGCAAGAAGCCATGGAAATCTTGTTAAGTATGGAGCCTGATTTAACCCTTGTAATTTTTTGTGGTAAAAACGCACATTTCTAAGGCCCCCATTATGAGGAGAAGCCATCGTGTGTGAAGAAACATCACTCGCCAAAAACCAAAATTTTAACGGCCAGTATCGAGCCCAAGATCGAGACTGGCTTCACTGGAATATTCCTTTCCACCGGAATATTGTGGCCGGGCGTCGGTCGAGGCGTCGGTCGAAAGTGGTCAAAAAAAGACCAGTCGGTTGGCCGGTGGCTTGGCCGGTGGCCGGTAGTCAATGGTCAGTGGCCGGTCATCAGTGGTTAAATGCAATGGCCAGTGGCCAAATTCAAAAGCGGATTTGTCTTCTCAAGGGCGGCCACACATGGCCGGATTGGAGGGTCCGATTTGGACTTATCTACACAAGGGCGGCTACACATGACTGCCTCTCACGAGAGAGGGCAACCCTTTTGGCCTATAAAAGGAGGCCCTTTCTACACACATTTCACAGTGTGAAGTTGATGAAACAAGGTGGGTGTGAGGTGGTGAGAGTGAAGCAAGGTGGGATCTCAATTAAGGGTATAATCCCTTTGTAACCTACTTCTTGTTTGAAGTACTAAAAAGCCAGTAAGTGGCTACTTTCCTGTGGATATAGCCGACATTGGGTGAACCACATATATCATGCGTACTCTCTCTCTCTCTCTCTCTCTCTCTCTCTCTCTCTCTCTACTCTATAATCTCTTGTGTGTGAAGATTATCTCTCTCCATTAAGTAATCTACTCAATTATCTACTTGCTATGTCATATTTCCTAACAACTGGTATCAGATCAAGGTTTGCTTGTAGCTAAATTATCTCAAGGAAAGGATTCCTTGAAGTGAGTGGGAGTAATGGTGGAGGAAGGGAATCTCAAGATTGAGAAGTTCAACGGAAAAAACTACCAACATTGGAAGATGCAGATTGAAGACTATCTCTACCAGAAGGACCTCTATTTGCCACTAGGCGGTCTTGCAAAGAAGCCCGCAATGATGGCAGATGAAGCATGGATTGTCCTTGATCAAAAGGCACTTGGAACAATCCGGTTAAGCTTGGTGGCAATGGTGGCCTTCAACCTTTCGAAGATGAATACCACGAAGGACTTTGATGAAGTCACTTGACGACTTCTACGAGAAACCATTGGCATCCAATACGGTATTTCTAATGATGCGCTTGTTCAATCTAAAGATGGCAAAGAATGGTTCAGTTGCAAAACAGCTAAATTTCTTTAACACCAACATAAGTCAACTTTGAACGGTGAAAATAAATTTTGATGACGAAGTGTGAGCTCTCCTTATACTATCGTCTCTACCGGATATTTGGGACAGCCTTGTGATGGCTGTAAGTAATTCTATTTCTGGCATAAATACTCTTAAGTTTGATGATGTTGTGGGTGTTCTCCTAAGCAAGGAAATGCAGAGGAGAAGCACGGGAGAATCATCAAGTGCTGCACTGTCAGTGCAAACAAGAGGAAGGCCTAAGGAGAGGTTCAAAAACTGAAAGGGTCGTGATCGCTCAAGACGGGGCAAGTCACGCACAAAGTCAGTTTTGAATGTTGGAACTACGGCAAGAAGGGCCACGTCAAGAAAAATTGCTGGTGAAAGAAGAAATAGAAGTAGGTAAAGTAGAGCAAGATGCTCTAATTCTCTCATTAAAAAATGTGTCTAATTCCTGGATAATAGATTCTGGGGCTTCATTCCATGCAACACGACACAAGCAACATTTCCAAGAGTACACCAAAGGTAATCTTGGGTATGTATACTTGAGAGATGATGAAGCTTGTGCAATTGTCGGCAAAGGTACAATTTGTGTCAAAACTACTAACAAAAATGAATGGAAGCTTAAAGATGTTAGGCATGTTCCTTCTCTTCGCAAAAAATTGATCTCTACAGGACAATTGGACGATGAAGGTCACAACATTGCATTTGGAAACAAACAGTGGAAGATCTCAAAGGGATCTTTGGTAGTTGCCAAAGGAGAAAAGGTTGGTACACTTTACTTGTGTACTATTAGCATGCAACCTTCAGCTTGTGCAACAACTACAGAAGTCGACAGTGCTATGTGGCACTACCGCATATGAGTGCCAAAGGAATGCAAATACTTCAAACAAAGAAGCATCTACTAGGTTTGAAAGAAGTGGACTTAGAGTTCTCTGAATATTTTGTTTATGGTAAACATAACAGGGTAAAATTTCAAAAATCAATAAATGAAAGAAAAAATAAAAAACTTTTGGTTCATTCTGATGTTTGGGGTCCTACAAGTATACCATCACTTGGTGGCTCATTGTATTATGTAACATTCATAGACGATGCGACTAGGAAAACATGGGTTTATGTCATGAAGAATAAATCCGATGTGTTTACTATATTTCAAAGGTGGAAAGCCTTTGTGGAGAATGAAATAGGTACTAGGGTTAAATGCCTCAGATCCGACAATGGAGGTGAATATTGCAGCCAAGCTTTTGAAAGCTTTTATGCTAGCAATGGCATTTGGAGGCAAAAGCCAACCCCAAGGACACCTCAACAAAATGGGATTTCATAAAGGATGAATAGGACAATCATGGAGCGAGCACAAAGCATGCGGCTACATGCAGGCCTACCGCTTGAGCTTTGGGTGGAAGCTGTAAGTACGTATGTGTACTTAATGAACCGATCACCCTCAACGGCATTGGATGGGGGAGTTCCAAAAGAGACATGGACAGGTAGACCGGTGAATTATCCATTTCTCAAAGTGTTTGGGTATGAGGCTTTCATGCACATAGATATCTAAGCCTAAGATCAAAGCTAGATGCAAAGTCCAAAAAGTGTTTCTCCATTGGCTATGGAGAAGGTGATTTTGGGTATCCCCTATGGAATCCTAGAGATGGTAAATCTTTAGGAGTAGGGATGTAATTTTTAACAAACAAAATATGTACAAAGATTACTTGGAAAGAAAACAAACAAAAGAAATAGGTGATGAGTACATAGAGCTTGAAGACGGTGAAGACTCAAGGACTACAAACGGTGACAGCGTGCAACAACGTCAACCAAATGAGGAGCCTCTACCTATTCCCCGAAGATCCACAAGAGCAAGTAAACCTTTAGAAATATTTGTTCCTTCCTTCAATCATCTCTTGATCTCAAATTTTGGAGAGCCAGAATCATACGAAGAAGCATGGATGAAGAGCATGCAAGTGAAGATGGACTCACTACATCGCAACCAAACATGGGAGTTGGTTGAGTTGCCTAAAGGTAAGCGAGCACTTCAAAACAAATGGGTGTACAAGCTGAAGGAAGAAGGTGGGAAGAACAGGTACAAGTCTAGGCTTGTGGTAAAAGGGTTTTCTCAAAAGAAAGGTATTGACTTCAATGAGATATTTTCTCCTACTGTAAAAATGAACTCAATTAGGCTTTTCATAAGTGTTATGGCTTCTCGTGATCTAAATCTTGAGCAAATGGATGTAAATACGACATTCCCTCATAGTGACTTAGAGGAGGAAATTTACATGCTTCAACCAAAGGGGTATGAAGTAAAAGATAAGGAGAAAATGGTTTGCAGATTAAAGAAGAGCTTGTATGGTTTAAAGCAAGCATCAAGACACTGGTACTTGAAGTTCGATCGATGGATTTTGGATCATGGATTCACAAGATGCAGCTCGGATCACTGCGTCTACACAAAGAATTTGGGAGATGGGAAGTTCATCATCCTAATGTTGTATGTTGATGACATGTTGATTGCAAGTGCTAACATGCAGGACATCATAGACCTAAAAGAGGATCTGTCTAAATATTTTTCAATGAAAGATTTAGGTGTTGCAAAGAGGATACTTGGTATGAAGATATCAAGGGAAAGGACAAAGAAGAAAATAAAGCTATCTCAAGAGGATTACATCAAGAAGGTACTAGAAAGGTTTGCAATGCAAAATTCAAAGACGGTTTCTACACCTTTGGCTGGTCACTTTAAGCTAACCAAGGATATGTGTCCAAAGACACAAGTGGAGATAGCCTATATGTCTAAAGTTCCATATGCTGCAGTGGTAGGTTCTCTTATGTATGATATGGTCTGGAAAATGCTAGAGATTGCACATGCAGTGGGAGCCCAGGTAAAGAGCACTGGCAAGCGGTGAAGTGGATTCTTAGGTATCTAAACGGGACAACAACAAATGCTTTGTATTTTGGAGGAACTGATATTTTTCTAGAAGGGTATGCTGATGCAGATATATCAGGTGACAAAGAAACTCAAAGGAGAACCACTGGCTATGTATTCATGGTTGGAGGCACAGCAGTAAGCTGGGCTTCAAAGTTGCAGAAAGTGGTCTCACTTTCTACCACGGAAGCATGGTATGTAGCAATGACTGAGGCAAGCAAAGAAATTATGTGGCTTCACAGATTCTTAGAAGAGCTTGGATTCAAACAAGACAATTGTGTCTTGTACAGTGATAGCCAAAGCGCTATCCATCTTGTGAAGAACTCAACCTTTTATTCAAGGACAAAGCACATTGAGGTGATATGTCACTTCATACGCACTCTTTTGAAAGAGGGACAACTAAATCTAGGAAAGGTGTATACAAGTGAAAATCCTACAGACATGTTTATAAAGGTGGTCAACACGGAGAAGTTGAGATTTTTCTCATCTTCAATCGGCATTCAAGCATAAAAAGCCAGGATAGAAAGAAGTCACAGGTTTGGTTTGGAGATCAGTCTCCAAGTGGGAGATTGTTAAGTATGGAGACTGACTTAACCCTTATAATTTCATGTGGTAAAAACGCACATTTGTAAGGCCCCCATTATGAGGAGAATCCATCGTGCGTGAAGAAAAATTACTCGCTGAAAACCAAAATCACTCGTCGAAAACCAAAATTTTCACGGCCAGTCTTGAGCCCAAGCTCGAGACTGGCTTCGCTAGAATATTCATTTCCGCCGGAATATTATGACCGAACGGCGGCCAAAAAGTGGTCTAAAAACAACCGATCGGTTGGCTGGTGGCTGGTAATCAATGGCCGGTGTCCGGTGGTCGGAAGTTAATGGTCGGTGGCCGATGGCCGAATTCAATGGCCGGTGGCCGAATTCAAAAGCGGATTTGTCATCTCAAGGGCAGCCACACATGGGCGGATTGGACGGTCCCATTTGGACTTATCTACACAAGGGCGTCTACACATGGCTGCCTCTCATGAGAGAGGCAGCCCTTTTGGCCTATAAAAGGAGGCCATATCTACACACATTTCACAGTGTGAAGTTGATGCAACAAGGTGGGTGTGAGGTGGTGAGAGTGAAGCAAGGCGGGAGCTTAATTAAGGGTATAATCCCTTTGTAACCTACTTCTTGTTTGAAGTACTCAAGCCATTAAGTGGCTGCTTTCTCGTGGATGTAGCCCACATTGGGTGAACCACGTATATCGTGTGTACTCTCTCTCTCTCTCTCTCTCTCTCTCTCTCTCTCTCTCTCTCTCTCTACTCTATAATCTCTTGTGTGTGAAAATTATCTCTCTCCATTAAGTAATCTACACAATTATCTACTTAGCTACGTCAGATTTCCTAACAAATCTGACTTGTCATTGCCATGATTCTTTAAATTTTTCACTTTGAGAGGTTCCCCTACAACTGCTGGCAAGCTATTGGTTGCAGTTATCAAATTTGGGCACATCAAGAGACCATGCTAGGGGTAAACTGGACAAAAAGATCTCCTCCTGTGAGATCCTATGTGTGTGTGTATGTGTGACAGAGAGGGAGAGAGTCATGAGTGACAGAGCTCCTCATAGGGTGTGTGTGTGTGTGTGTGTGTGTGTGTGTGTGTGTGTGTGTGTGTGTGAGAGAGAGAGAGAGAGAGAGAGAGAGAGAGAGAGTGTGTGTGTGTGTGTGTGTGAGTGAGAGAGAGAGAGAGAGATGGACGGCACAGCTCGTCTGCTCATCTGGCAGGTATCTATGTGAGAGAGAAACTTTGGCATGCAAGTCAGGGGTGTGCACCATTTTGATTGGATCTGGCACATCCAAATTTTCCTCCCTCTTCCCATGCATTGGTGGTTTTGTATGCCGACCATAGCCATCCTACACATTGTTGTAGGAGTCGGGTGCTTGGCTTGTTTGCTTCTCCACTGTGTCTCTGTCTCTTATTTCTTCTACATTGGTGGCTTTCAATAGACTCGGCCACAGGGGCACCACTTGTGTTGTTTGAGTAAGGGAGCCAACTCCAGAGGGGATCCACGTTGGCGGGCTATCGCATCATTAGTTAGATTAACGAGTCTCAACTCTCGAGCTTTTCTAGATTCGAGATCAAGATGTCAAGTGGTGCTTCATCATTTTCTTGATAGTGTTCCTCCCACGTTGAGTGTCCACTAATTTTGTTACCAATAAAAAAATAATGCAATTTAAAATTATTTTTTTAAAATACATATGAGATTTTTCACTAACAAAAAGGGAACACATCACTATGGCCTTAGCCCTGTGGCCAGGCCAAGAAGGATTCATCCCTTCTTTACACAGAAAGGCACCAAAAAGCAAGAAAAAGTAATTTTTTCTTTAATTGAACCAAGTGGCCATATTACTTGATACAACTTGACAACGACTTTGATCTCCACTTTAAAACATCACATCATTGTACAACAAGCACTCTAGACATAAAAATATAATAATTTACATTGAAAATCCATTTTTTATTTTTAAAAGAGACCAAAATCAAGCATATTGGCTATAAGGCCACATCTTATACATTATTAGTTGTTTATATAGTAGAGATTGAGTACATTATTTCTCTTCCATCTTCTCTCTCTCTCTCTCTCTCTATCTATCTCTCTATAGTAGTGGTTAAGATGCTTTAATTAAGCTATTTTGCTAATCATATTCTCTCATGCTTAATAAGGTTAACCTCATCATTTGGAGTGAGGTATTCCTTTCACATTAGGGTCTTAATCAAGTTTTTCATCATGTCTTAATATGACCATGGTTAGATTTTGTAATTATGAGGAGGTAGCAATGGATGGTATTCTCGGTCACCATAGCCATCACCTTCCATGCAAGCCTTTGTAGCATTTGGTCAAGCTATTCAATTACCCACACTACTTATCCTTCATCTAGACTTGTGCATTGCATTTGGATGCTTTAGTCATCAGCTTCAACACCGTCAAATCCTTTTGTAGTGGTCCTTGCTAACAAGTGGTCTTGTTAGCAAGAAAGGCTAAGAGTTTCTACGTACATAGGATCATGAGGCACCCTTGTAATTTTACCATTGATTTATGCTAGTTTTTTCACTTAATCTGTATATTTTTTAATCGTTAAAGATGTAATTATGAGTCATTTGTCATTGATTTGCAACTACAACTATCAAATAGTATGCATCACTTTTTCTATCAATTGTTTTGCCAAGTCTTGAGTCAATTATGGCTAACAAGAAGAGATAGTCAACAAGCATCAACCTCTCAAAATTTGTCAAGCCTATTGGCAGTATAGTAAAGCAAGTTTTTGCAAACATCTTGAAAATATGCTAGTTAAGCAAGGTTTATCAAGGTGAAGGTGCCATCTTGCATAGCCTTTTCAAAAGGCAATATGAAGCAAGTATTGCCATCACACAGTTGGTTAGTTCAAGAGTATCTTGAGACGCTTCATAGAAAAAAACTATATTAAGCATGGAATATTTAATAGATTCGGCTTTCATGCCTGGAAAATCAAAGTAAAGGGCTATCTTATGCAAAAGAACATATGGAGCATGGTCAAGCCCCTTTCAACGGATGAAGCAAGTGCATCTGCTGCAATCACCAGAGTGTTATCTACTGAGCAACAATGCATGGATGAGAAAGCATTAGGTATTATTCTCACATCTCTCAAAGATGACTTTATTCATTATTTGGATGACGTTCAATCTTCAAATGGCTTGGATGGAATTATTGAAAGTTTTTGGCGCCCAAATCCAAATACTCCAAAATGAACCTTAAAATGGAGTTATATTCTTTTACCATGCGTGATGATGAAAACATTGTCGCTTTAGCTAACACATTGAAAATAATCCACACTCTAACTAATTTATGTTGAGGCCCTTGTGCTATATGAAGATCTTATAGTTGTTTTCCTTAATATCCTACCTGCAAAATTTTGCCAAATTGTAACTATTTTAAAGGAGAAGGATCCGTTGTCTTCTTTGGACGGTATTGTTAATTCATTGCAAAAAGAAGAGAAACAAGTATCACGTGTAAGTTATTCCATAATTATTACTGCATATATAGCTAGTGGTTGCACTTTGATTTTAGCTTCAACCAGATCTACTACCAGCACTAGACCTTGTGCAATCTGTGGCCGGATCAATCATCAAACCAAGGACTGTTTCACCAAAAAAACCTTGCATCCACTCTGGAAAGACCAATCATCCTTCGAATCAACGTTTTAAGAAGAACAAATGACATCTCAATGTGGTTGATGGTGATGGAGAAGCATCAATTATTCTCATAGGTAGTCATGTCCTATAGTTTTAGTTTGTCTTTATGATGTTTTTATGTTAGTCCTTGTCAATAAATTTTACGGGTTATGTAAGTTGTCACACATCAATGGTAAGACATCCCATTTATGCTTGGTTCTAAGTTCTTGTTGTCTCACTTTGAGAATTGTTTGAGGGAAGTGCACACACACACGTATGTTGTTGTCAAGGTGGGGACAAGGGGGGGGGGGGGGCTTTTACTCATAGTTTCAAATGATTAAACTCTACCATAGTTTGTATCAAGTCCATTGTCATTGGTTCAGGCTTTAGAGGGGGATTGTTGGGTTCAAGCCCTTGTCAGTGTCTTCTACCTGTGGGAACAAACTATATAGCATGCAAGCAAGGGAAATCTACTGAAGTTTTTGCATGGAAACTCGTCTTTTATATGTGTAAGGTATTTTCAAGCTAATACAAGAACGTTGTTTTTCTTATTGGGTGTCAAAATTGTGTGTGTGTGTGTGTGTGTGTGTGTGTGTGTGTGTGTGTGTGTGTGTGTGTGTGTGTGATGCACACCCAAGGATGCCATGGCTACTCCTTGGTGCCATCCACCATAGCGTAGACACCTACATATTACATTATACCAAAGTCTAGTCTTGAAAGCACAAGCTCTCAAATGAGATAATTGTCTAGGAAATTGCCTCTTGAACTACATTTTTTGTAGGGTATCTCCACAATCGGCATGTTCAAGAATCTTTGGATGAATCCAAGGCCATGGATTTTCAAAAGCAATTATATGTCCTTCTTCCTCTATACTAAAGCACAATGAACTATCCAAGAATACTAAGATCTAAGCATTCACTTGGCACTCCCAATAAAAATGAATTGCCTGCTTTTTTTTAAAAGGATTTTTGAATTGTCCCATGACCATGCGCATAATTGGTGGCCAAATGGTAGTGCTCTTTTCTTAGAGGATGGAGTTCACAACACCCGTGTGTTCGCACACACAACTTGTTGCTCAGAGAGAGAGAGAGAGAGAGAGAGAGAGAGAGAGAGAGAGATCTTGAGGAGACTACATCTCCGGCCTGATTCCTTGCAAGCAAAACCGCATTGCACTTGCATTCTAGGTAACTGTTTCTTTAATGTACACTTGATTTGTGTTTTGTGTGTGTAGCTTTAAACAATTGGAAGGTGGTTTTCACAAAAATAATTCAGTATTAGATTCATTTTTGTACAATATGGTCAAAATGAGGAATCATTCCAATACTTCTAATCATTAGGACTAGATATGTAGGTGACATCAATATTGAAATTGGCCTTCATCTTGAGAGTTTGAAAACAGCTAAGCTAAACCATTTTAAGTAAAGATAGCATTCTCACCTACATTCACGTAAGCAAAACAATAGATTTGTTAGCCTTGGATATGTATTACATGTGTCAAAGGACCTATTAGTTGTGATCCATGTCATTCTTAAAATAAACAGACTAGTAATTATCCTAAAAGTTCTTAGTTTCTGTAGATCCATTTATAAACAAAAACTTTCTTTCTTTAAACAGACCAATCACAACAAAAGATCCATTCCTTTTTCTAGATAAATAACTTGAGTTCTTTTAAAACATATAAATACCAAGGTTTCCCACTTTCCATGTCTTTGTAGAGTCTTCCTTCTTATGCTTGTCTACCAATCCTTACTAGTGGTGTCATAAACCATTTATAAAAGGTTTTGGAAACTTTTTTACCACAAGCCTAAAAAAAACTTATGACATGCAAACACCAGTATGTGAGTTGCACCATTAGATTCTTGAGCACTATAAACCTTAACAATCATTTTCCTTTTTTGTCAATTAAAGATTTTTTTTAAAAAAATAAAGCAATAAAAGAGATATATCCATACATGTCTTTAACAAAATCAAGCCAAAAGAATTATCGGTTTGCTAGTGCAAGTCCATCCAAAGAGTCCCTAAAGTAATTATTACAAATCCATAATTACTTCAGTAGTCCCCAAAGTAATTATTACAAAGCCATAATTATCCTATTATCATAACCTCCATCAAGATCCATTCAATCAATGGTTTTAATATAGATTAATGGTAATTTAAGAAAATCCAAATCAAGGTCTTCAACTAGTAAGAACAAATAATTAGTATCATCAAAGGTAGGCATTAAAGCAAGAAAGACAACCAATCATTATCACAAGCATAAAACTGAGAAAGTATAGAATAGGTAAGTGGCAATCAATCACAACCAGACCTCAAATAGTACAATGACTAAACAATAGGTAAATTTGAAACCTAGAGTGTGCGAAGTTCTAATAAAAAACAAATTCAGAATCAATATGAAGTAACAAGCAATAGGGATTAATTATTCAAGACATTGACATTAAATCTATAAGTGCCAATAAATATTTATGCATTCCATATTAGTAAAAGAAATAATAGGATCCAAGAGCAAGAGATGAAATTGGCCATCAAAAAGTTCACACAAATACACAACAAGAAAATAGTATTAGCGTTATCTCTATGTAAATATAATATCAATAACCCATCAGATTGGGGACATGAAAAAAAAGAGGTGGATAATTTTATGATGTTTTTCCTTCCATAACTCCTACACATGATCTCCAATTTGAGCAAAGATCATAAATCTATGATCTAAACATTGAGCTCTTTCCATAGATATGTTATACGATATGGTTTTACCTACTAGATTTTATTTTTATTTTTATTTTTTTTTGAGGGGGGGGGGGATTTGAATTTAAAGAAACTAGCCAAAACAATAGCCATTTTAGTCGTTTGAATGCAAAAGCTATCCCTTGATTTATTTCTTAATACCAAAGGTCTCCCCTTAAACTACAAATAAAGAGGCTCTCCTAGAGCCCATTCTCTTCCTAATGCATCGGTGAGAGAAACATGACAACATAAAAAAATAATCAGCTATATAAAGATATAGCTCAAAGTAGATAATCATGCCTTGCTTCTTGTTGAGGACTCATATCCCTTTTCCCACCTTGAGTGTACAAGCTTTCATTAAGAAAGAATTCAAGTAAGCTGATCAGACAATAGTGCAAGAGAGATTGTCATAGAGTTTGATAAAGAGATCCATGCCCTCCTGCACCACATGCTCGACTTTCTTGGGGATACATGTATATTCACTCGATGATCTCGTTGGTATTTTGTTGCCCCTATGCATCATGAATTTAGCCAAGTTGTGGGTGTCTGTGCTGATTTCCTAGCACGTGTGGTGGAACTGCTACCACTAACCCTATCCCCTACCCTGCTCTAGCCCATATGCAACCTCAGTTTCCATGTGCAAAGCCCACCAAATGTGCACCTAATGTTCAAACCGCTATATACATCACTGTAAATTGCAAGGTAAGCCATGGGTGATTTGAGCCGCATGAAGAGAGAGAGAGAGAGAGAGAGAGAGAGAGAGAGAGAGAGAGAGAGAGAGAGAGAGAGAGAGAGACAGAGAGAACGAATGACCCCAAACTTTTGAAAATGGGGAGAACTTCAAGGAAGGAGAGGATCCTTAGCTCTTGCCATGTGGCAAGGATCTACAAGAGGCATTATATATAGTAGAGACTAAACATTTCAATGATTCCTTGCAAATAAAATTCTAGTGGGGAGCTCAAGAAAAATCCATGATCATATCGAAATTGAAGGATGATCAAGGCGTTTGTAGTATCCTAAACCTCCAACCAGACACACCTAACAAAAGAGGCACACCAATTTTCTTTCAAGATGCTTGTTCATTGTTTTTGTACTTGCCACTAGTAAAAATGTTGTTGTGTAGTATCTTGGTCACTACAGGTTGCTTTATGGTTTTCTCTATGCAACATTAATACCTAGGTGACCTATATTCTCAAATACATGAGGGATGTTTTTTCCATGGAGAATAGTTGTGGTTGTGGGGCTAGCTGACAGAACTTTGAAGGGAATAAATATTTCTCATTATTCGTATAAGAGATGTATAAGAATCAAAAAACCCCTTGAAAATCCCTATATACATGTATCTCACTAGGGTGTTAATGTACACAATGTTAGTACACCTTGAATGCCCAACTTCTGTTTTGCCCACCATCATGTATGTTGCGCAGTTTGTAAGGACTCCATATGAGTAGAAGCCAATAGTGCACATATATTTGATGGATTCTATCTATCTTGCACATTGATGAGGTCTTATTTGTGATCGTGGATGGTTTGGAGCTAAATCATGGCCCAACCTCAACTTGTCAGGCATGGTGAGAAACCTCGACTAAGTGCTCAGGGGGGTTAGTGGCCCCTCACGCAAGGGATAAGGAAAAATTTTCAAGGAAGATTTCTAGAATATTTCTTGCAATACAAATCCATATATGTACATGCCATTATTAGGGTGGCTAGTGGCCGTGGACGGTGGATTGGCATAGTCAATAATGCACATGCCACACACACACACATAGTTATCTACCACCCATCCATAGCACTATATAAGGAGGGCATATCCATGAACATGTCATCATATACTTAAGGATAACAAGTTCTTTGTATTCTTGCCTACTAACTCTAGTTGTTTATATCACAAGCTAAGCTCTATCTTGCGAGCACATGGGTGGATGGAACCATATATTACTTTGTAATAGAGCTAATCTAAATCTTGATTTTCCACTAATATACTTTGCATTATATCTCTCTCTACTCTTGTCATACCAAGGGTAGGACTAGGAGGGCACGGCCCTGGTAAAGTGTCGGACACACTTGCAATAAAGGGTCCTATATATAGCTAAGAGACAGAGGTCCAGGGGCGTATATATAAGAAGATTGGGTGATTATTCGCAAGTTTGTCTCACAACTCTCCTTGCTACAAGATCCTCTTTTGTTTTACATTTCTTACAGAGTATCAAAGATTTAGGTGATTATAGCTAAGATTGTACGAGAAGTACTTGTATTACCTTGCAAAATACATCCCTTATTATGTCTGCTACTCCACTATGGATTCTTCCACCAGCCTTCATGGACAGCAAGCGTAATGGCACCAACTACACTTTGTGTAAATTCAAAACTTTTGTAATTTTGGATTCCTATGAACTATTGGATACAATGCTGGGGGAAAATGGTGCTGGACCAAAGCCTACTGCAACAACTGGTCCAAAGAATCCAAGTCTTGTAACTCCTCCAAATGCTACTCTTCTACATGCTTAAAAGATAAGGAGTGCAAATGCATCGTCTTCCATTTTCATGTGTGTAAGTGATTTTGTTCTCACTTTGATTCAGCATATCGCTAAATCACATGAACCTTGGAGCATATTGGCTCAACAAAGAGGCCATGGCTAATCCAAAGTGGGAATAATCAATGGAGTTAGAGTATGACAACATAACAAAGAATAAGACATGAAAAAATAGTGGATTGGCCACCAAAGAAGAAGGTCATTGGCACCAATTGGGTTTACAAAGACAAAAAAAAAAGGTCAATCGCTCATTGGAAAAGTACAAGCAAGGCGAGTAGCACAAGGCTTTTCATAAGGCTGATGGATCATTAGAAAAATATAAAAGCAAGGTTAGTAGCACAAGGTTTTTCACAAATTGAAGGGTTTGACATGAGTGAAACCTTTGCTCCCACAACTTGAATGGTCCCTATTCACCTTGTACTTACTCTTGTTGTTGTATTTTGTTGGATATTTTTTTCCAAATGGATACCTTTTTTAATGGACTTCTCAAGGAGGAGGTTTTTATAGAGCAGACACCAAGATTTGAGTTGCCCCACTCAAAAAAAAGTTTGTAAAGGTATTGTGAGGCTATGGTAGGTGCCTCATGTGAGGAGCCATGGTGTGTAGGTGCAGAGCAAGAAGGAGGTAACGAGAGAGAGAGAGAGAGAGAGAGAGAGAGAGAGAGAGAGAGAGAGAGAGAGAGAGAGAGAGAGAGAGAGAGAGAGAAAATATTTGATACACAGAACAAAGAAATGATTTCATATTGCTTTGTAAAAGATACCTTACAATATATATATAAGTGTTTGTTTTTAGCCATGCTAGCCATGCAAAACTTCTGAAATAAATGGAGTGCATCTGCATGCTCCAAGAGAGAGTGTTCTCATGGGTTGACACCAAATTAAACAAGGGCTTGGAAATCCAACAAACCCCCCCCCCCCCTCAAGCCCAAACCAATGATAATGGACTCGAGACAGATCATGGCAGAGTTCAATCACCTGAAACTATTAGTAGAAGCCCCCCTTGAAAACAACATAGGTGTAAGTGTGCACTTCTCTCAGAAAACCATTAGTGTGAGACAACAAGAACTCGACCAAACAAAAAAGGAAGGTCTTAGCACTTCTGCATGGCAGTGTCTGTAACCCTTTATAGATTTTGACTACATGGAAATAACTAACAAGAGATCTATGACAACATAAAGAAAATGACAAAATAGGATTTTTGGCTAGGACAATTAGACTGAAAAGTAGTTGAAGAATATTGCTAGAAGACCCAAAACGAGTTGAAAGAGACTAATCCAAACTTTCTTTCCTTGAATGGTATCAAACTAGATTCGGATCCAATGATCTTATCGAATTAAACCGCCATATTTGAATCTTCACAAAGTGTAACTAGTATCATTGGTGGCTATTGTACCTGCATGCGGAGTACCCTTGACAAAATGAACTCCTTCTTGTACCTTGTGATGTATATGGAACTCAATAAGACTACCTTAAAGAGTGTGTCCATGTTTCTCTTTGTCTTTAGACAACCTTGCAAAACTGTCCACAGGTAGTGTTTCAAAAGGCTTGACAAAACTACTTCAATCTCATCAACTGACAAGTGCATTTTGTAGCAACCTCCTATGCCTGCAGTAGGCAGCGTTTCAAAATGCTAACCACTTCATAGTATTCTGCTGCACCCACCTATAAGGCATTTTGAGAATTCACTTCAATGGGTTGCAAGCAAAAATTGCCAATTGCTTGCTCTACTATCATCAACAGGTTTTGCCATTATGATGGCATTTTAGAATGCTAGTGCAAGAAAGTTGTGTCACCACCACGTTTTGATATGTCTCTGATTTAAGTTTATTAGCCTAGCTCATAGGTCCCAGTGTTTTGACACTCTGATTGTTGATTGCACCAAACAGACACCAAATCCCCAACGAGATGGCGTTTTGGAACGTGCAGTGTGCAGAGAAAGGGCACCGCTTGTTAGAAAATAAGACGTAGCTAAATAGATTTTGGAGTAGATTACTTAATGGAGAGAGATATATTTCACACACAAGAGATTATAGAGTAGAGAGAGAGAGAGAGAGAGAGAGTACACACGATATACGTGGTTCACCCAATGTGGGCTACGTCCACGGGAAAGCAGCCACTCAATGGCTTTAGCACTTCAAAAGAAGAAGTAGTTTACAAAGGGATTAAACCCTTGATAGAGCTCCCGCCTTTCTTCACTCTCACCACCTCACACTCACCTTGTTGCATCAACTTCACACTATGAAATTTGTGTAGAAATGGCCTCCTTTTATAGGCCAAAAGGGCTGCCCTCTCTAATGAGAGACAACCATGTGTAGCCGCCCTTGTGCGAATAAGTCCAAATCGGACCCTCCAATCCGCCCATGTGTGGCCGCCCTTGAGAAGACAAGTCCGCTTTTGAATTCGGCCACTGGCCACCGGCCATTGACTTCCGACCACCGGCCACCGGCCATTGATTTCCGACCACCGGCCATCGGCCATTGACTACTGGCCACCGGCCAACCGACCGGTTGTTTTCCGACCACTTTTCGGCCGCCGGCCGGCCATAATATTCCGGCGAACAAAAGTCTCGGAGGCCTCCGTCCCCGAGGCCTCTAAAGTTGCCCCTGATTCTTGTCCGTTAAAATTTTGGTTTCCGGTGATTGATCCTCCTTCATGCACGATGGCTTCTCCTCATAATGGGGGCCTTACAAATGTGCGCTTTTACATGCCGATAATTACAAGGGTAAATCAAGCTCCATACTTAACAATCTCCCACTTGGAGACTGATCTCCAAACCAAAGCTGTGACTACTTTCCATTCTGGCTTCTTATCCTTGAATGCCGATTGAAGATGAGCAAAAGCTCAACTTCTCCTTGTTGGCCACCTTTGCAAACATGTCTACAGGATTTTCACTTGTATGCACCTTTCCTAGCTTTAGCTGTCCCTCTTCCAAAAGAGTTCGTATGAAGTGATATCTCACCTCAATGTGCTTTGTCCTTGATTGAAAGGCTAAGTTCTTCGCAAGACGCATAGCGCTTTGGCTATCACTGTACAAGACACAATTGTCTTGTTTGAATCCAAGCTCTTCTAAGAATCTGTCAAGCCACAAAATTTCTTTGCTTGCCTCCGTCATTGCTACATACTCTGCTTCCGTGGTAGAAAGTGAAACCACTTTCTGCAGCTTTGAAGCCCAGCTTACTGCTGTGCGTCCAACCGTGAACACATAGCCAGTAGTGCTCCTTCGAGTATCTTTGTCACCTTCCATTTTTGCATCAGCATACCCTTCTAGAAAAATATCAGTTCCTCCAAAATACAAAGCATTTGTTGTTGTCCCTTTTAGATACCTAAGTATCCACTTCACAGCTTGCCAATGCTCTTTACCTGGGTTGTCCATGAACCTACTCACAACTCCCACTGTGTGTGCAATGTCTGGCCTTGTCCAAACCATAGCATACATTAGAGAACCTACCGCTGCAGCATATGGAACTTTAGACATATAGGCTATCTCCTCTTGTGTCTTTGGACACATATCCTTCGTTAGTTTAAAATGACCAGCCAAAGGTGTAGAAACTGGTTTTTCATTTTGCATTGCAAACCTTTCTAGTACCTTCTTGATGTAATCTTCTTGAGATAGCTTTATTGTCTTCTTCGTCCTGTCCCTTGATATTTTCATACTAAGTATCCTCTTTGCAGCACCTAAATCTTTCATTGAAAAAGATTTGGACAGATCCTCTTTTAGGTCTTTGATGTCCTCCATGTTAGCACTTGCAATCAACATGTCATCAACATACAACATTAGGATGATGAATTTCCCATCTCCCAAATTCTTCGTGTAGACGCAGTGATCCAAGTTGCATCTTGTGAATCCATGATCCAACATCCATTGATCAAACTTCAAGTACCATTGTCTTGATGCTTGCTTTAAACCATACAAGCTCTTCTTTAATCTGCAAACCATTTTCTCCTTACCTTTTACTTCATACCCCTTTGGTTGAAGCATGTAGATTTCCTCCTCTAAGTCACCGTGAGGGAATGTCGTATTTACATCCATTTGCTCGAGATTTAGATCATGAGCAGCCACAAGGCTTAAGACAAGCCTACTTGAGTTCATTTTTACAACATGAGAAAATATTTCATTGAAGTCAATACCTTTCTTTTGAGAAAAACCTTTTACCACAAGCCTAGACTTGTACCTTTTCTTCCCACCTTCTTCTTCCTTCAGCTTGTACACCCATTTGTTTTGAAGTGCCCGCTTACCTTTAGGCAACTCAACCAACTCCCATGTTTGGTTGCGATGTAGTGAGTCCATCTCCACTTGCATGCTCTTCGTCCATTCTTCTTTGGATTCATGCTGCATAGCTTCTTCGTATGATTCCGGCTCTCCAGAATCTGAGATCAAGAGATGGTTGAAGGAAGGAACAAACCTTTCTGGAGGTCTACTTGCTCTTGTAGATCTTCGGGGAATAGGTTGAGGCTCCTCATTTGGTTGACGTTGTTGCACATTGTCACTGTTTGCAGTCCTTGAGTCTTCACCGTCCTCAAGCTCCATGTACTCATCACCTGTTTCTTTTGTTTGTTTTCTTTCCAAGTAATTTTTGTATATATTTTGTTCGTTAAAAATTACATCCCTACTCCTTAAGATTTTACCATCTTCAGGATTCCATAGGCGATACCCAAAGTCTCCTTCTCCATAGCCAATGAAGAAACACTTTTTCGACTTTGCATCTAGCTTTGATCTTAGGCTTCTATCTATGTGCATGAAAGCCTCACACCCAAACACTTTGAGAAATGCATAATTCACCGATTTACCTATCCATGCCTCTTCTGGAACTCCCCCATCCAATGCCGTTGAGGGTGACCGATTGATTAAGTACACAGACGTACTTACAGCTTCCGCCCAAAGCTCAAGCGGTAGGCCTGCATGTAGCCGCATGCTTCATGCTCGTTCCATGATGGTCCCGTTCATCCTTTCCGAAATCCCATTTTGTTGAGGTGTCCTTGGGGTTGTCCTTTGCCTCCGAATGCCATTGCTAGCACAAAAGCTTTCAAAAGCATGGCTGCAATATTTGCCTCCATTGTCGGATCTGAGGCATTTAACCTTGGTAGCTGTTTCATTCTCCACAAAGGCTTTCCACCTTTGAAATATGGAAAATACATCGGATTTATTCTTCATGACATAAACCCATGTTTTTCTAGTCGCGTCGTCTATGAATGTTACATAGTACAATGAGCCACCAAGTGATGGTGTACTTGCAGGACCCCAAACATCAGAATGAACCAACTCAAGTTTTTTATTTTTTCTTTCATTTCCTGATTTTTGAAATTTTACCCTCTTTTGTTTACCATAAACACAATCTTCACAGAACTCTAAGTCCGCTTCTTTCAAACCCGGTAGAAGCTTCTTTGTTTGAAGGATTTGCATTCCTTTGGCACTCATATGCCCAAGTCGGTAGTGCCACACCACACTGTCAACTTCTGTACTTGCTGCACAAGCTGAAGGTTGCGTGCTAAGAATACACAAGTAAAGTGTACCGACTTTTTCTCCCTTGGCAACCATCAAAGATCCCTTTGAGATCTTCCACCGTTTGTTTCCGAATGCAATGTTGTGATCTTCATTGTCCAATTGTCTTGTAGAGATCAAATTTTTGCGAAGAGAATGAACATGCCTAACATCTTTAAGCTTCCATTCATTTCCGTTAGCAGTTTTGACGAAAACTATACCTTTGCCAACAATCTCACAAGCTTCATCATCTCCCAAGTATACATACCCAAAATTACCTTTGGTGTAGTCTTGGAAATGTTGCTTGTGTGGTGTCGCATGGAATGAAGCCCCGGAATCTACTATCCAGGAATTAGACACATTGTCTAATGAGAGAATTAGAGCATCTTGCTCTACTTTACCTGCCACATTGGCCTCCGATGTTGGCTTGTTGTCTTGAGACTCTGTCTCCTTCTTCTTCTTGGACCAGCAATCCTTCTTGACGCGGCCCTTCTTGCCGCAGTTCCAACATTCAAGAACTGACTTTGTGGGTGACTTGCTCCGCCTTGAGCGATCACGACCCTTTTGGTTTTTGAACCTCTCCTTAGGCCTTCCTCTTGTTTCCACTGATAGTGCAGCACTTGATGATTCTCCTGTGCTTCTCCTTCGCATTTCCTCGCTTAGGAGAACACCCACAACATCATCAAACTTAAGAGTATTTGTGCCAGAGATAGAATTACTTACCGCCATCACAAGGCTATCCCAACTATCCGGTAGAGATGATAGTATAAGGAGAGCTCGCACTTCGTCATCGAAATTGATTTTTACCGATCGAAGTTGAATTATGTTTGTGTTAAAGTCATTTAGGTGTTCTGCAACTGAACCATTCTCTGCCATCTTTAGATTGAACAAGCGCTTCATAAGAAATACCTTATTGGATGCTGATGGTTGCTCGTAGAAGTCGTCAAGTGACTTCATCAAGTCCTCCGTGGTCTTCATCTCCGAAACATTAAAGGCCACTGTTGACGCCAAGATTAACCGGATTGTTCCCAGTGCCTTTCGATCAAGGACAATCCATGCTTCATTTGCCATTGTTGTGGGCTTCTTCGCAAGACCGCCTAGTGGCAAATAGAGGTCCTTCTAGTAGAGATAGTCTTCAATCTGCATCTTCCAATGTTGGTAGTTTTTGCCGTTGAACTTCTCAATCTTGAGCTTCCCTTCCTCCGCCATAACTCACACTCAATTCAAGGAATCCTTTCCTTGAGATAATTTAGCTACGAGCAAACCTTGCTCTGATACCAGTTGTTAGAAAATAAGACGTAGCTAAATAGATTTTTGAGTAGATTACTTAATGGAGAGAGATAGATTTCACACACAAGAGATTATAGAGTAGAGAGAGAGTACACACGATATACGTGGTTCACCCAATGTGGGATACGTCCACGGGAAAGCATCCACTCAATGGCTTTAGCACTTCAAAAGAAGAAGTAGTTTACAAAGGGATTAAACCCTTGATAGAGCTCCCGCCTTTCTTCACTCTCACCACCTCACACTCACCTTGTTGCATCAACTTCACACTATGAAATGTGTGTAGAAATGGCCTCCTTTTATAGGCCAAAAGGGCTGCCCTCTCTAATGAGAGACAGCCATGTGTAGCCGCCCTTGTGCGAATAAGTCCAAATCAGACCCTCCAATCCGCCCATGTGTGGCCGCCCTTGAGAAGACAAGTCCGCTTTTGAATTCGGCCACCGGCCATTGAATTCGGCCACCGTCCACCGGCCATTGACTTCCGACCACCGGCCATCGGCCATTGACTACCGGCCACCGGCCAACCGACCGGTTGTTTTCCGACCACTTTTCGGCTGCCGGCCGGCCATAATATTCCGGCGAAAAGGAATATTCCGGCGAAAAAAAAGACTCGGGGGCCTCCGTCCCCGAGGCCTCTAAAGTTGCCCCTGATTCTTGTCCGTTAAAATTTGGGTTTCCGGTGAGTGATTTTCCTTCACGCACGATGGCTTCTCCTCATAATGGGGGCCTTACAAATGTGCGCTTTTACATGCCGATAATTACAAGGATAAATCAGGCTCCATACTTAACACCGCTTAGCTGCTTTGCCTGCGTTTTGATATGCAGTGTTTGTTGATGCCTTGCTAGGAACGTCCACAAGTTGCTTTTCTAGCAATGTCCACGCTTTCCTGCAACGATCGCAACTGCCACCAATTAAAAGAATAGCATGTTGATATGCTTGCCTTCCTACCCACTTGAGATCCTGACACTCTGATACCAGTTGAAGGGACTGCGAGGCTATGATGGAAGCCTCTTGTGAGGAGCCATGGCATGCAGGTGTAGAGCAAGAAGGAGGTAAAGAGAGAGAGAGAGAAAAGATATTTGACACACATAACAAATCCACGCTTTGACATTGCTTTGTAAAATATACCTTACAATATATATAAGTGTTTGTTTTTATCCATGCTACCATGCAAAACTTCTAAAATAATTGGAGTGCATCTGCATGCTCCAAGAGAGAGTGTTCTCATGGGTTGATACCAAATTGAACAAGGGTTTGGAAACCCAACAGTTTGCACATTGAAAAAGGCTTTATATGACATAAAGTAGTCACCAAGAGCATGGTATGTTAGGATAAATAGGTCCATCAAAAAACCTGGCTTTAAAAGGAGCACTTTTGATGCAAATTTATATGTATTATAAAAAAATGAAAAGTAGTTCATTGCTATCTTATATGTAGATGACTTAATTATCACACTCAATCACGAAGAGCTCATTTAACAAACTAGAAAGAGTTTGAGCTCTAGATTTAAAATGAAAAACTTGGGACTTTTACATTATTTCTTAGGGATTTAGTTTTGGAAATCCACAAAGGGCATCTTTATCTCTTAGTAAAATTATGCAATAGAAATTCTAAAAGCATTTGGAATGATGAATTGTAAACCTATGAACACTCCAATGGAGGTGAATATGAAACTCTCCATGGAGGATTCTTTTCCCTTAATTTTCATCAAGAAGTACAAGAAGCTTGTGAGAAGTTTGATTTTCTTGTGTAATACTGAACTAAACCCTTATTTTGTAGCAAGTTTTCCAACCAAGCTAGGGAATTTGATTGGAAGGCGGGTATGCATGTTCTAAACTATATCAAAGGTACTTTGGGCCATGCAATTTTATATGGCATTAGCATAGATACCCTAAGTAGAAATTGTGACTCATATGGGACATGAGATTGTGATTCTAGAAAATGAGTTTTTGAATATTGTTTTTCACTTGGTTTTGAAGTGTTTTCGTGGATTAGCAAGAAGCATCCAGCCACCACTCTTTCTTTAGTAGAAGCAAAGTATAAAGCTTCTTGTTTTGCAGCTTGTGAAGTAGTTTAGCTCAGGAGAGTTATTATGAATTTAGGTATTCCTATCGATTCAGCAACAACTTTTTGATGTGACAACTAGAGTTGCATGGCGATTTCCAAGAACCTTGGCTTCCATGCACGCACAAAGAATATTGACGTTCAATATCATCATGCTCAAGAGCTTGTTGAGGATGAGATTGTGGGGCTAAAATATTGTCATACTAAAGATAATTGTGCAGATACCTTCACCAAAGCTCTTGGGAAAGACCAACTACTTTGAAACCTTCATCGGCTCAAAGTTATTGCACAACCAACACAAATCATCTTTGGGTGTCCATTGAGGGGGGGTGTTAGTATACTTATAATGACCACCCTTAAGTTTTGTCCACCATCATGTATGTTGCATAGTTTGTAAGGACCCCATATGAGGAGAAGCTAATAGTGCACATATATTTAGTGGATTCCAGCTTACACATATTTGTGATTGTGGATGGTATAAAGTTAGTTGAGGAGCCCAACCTTGGGGTCCAATGTGCGATGAGCAACAACCTCAACTAAGGGGTCTAGGGGGCCAGTGCCGCCCCATGCAGGGGTTTGGGTGTAGCACCCTGGAGACAAATTTTTGAAGAAATATTCTTAAGAGTATTCCATGCAATACTAAGACATATGTACATGCCATTAGTACTATGGTTGGTGGCCAATGTGCTGGCGGATGATGTGTTGGCATAGTCGATACTACACACACACACACACATACACACTTATCTACCACCCACCCACTGTACCATATAAGGAGTCCATCTCTATGAACCATGGCATTATATATTGAAGGATAACTAGCCCCTTGTATTTCTTCCAACTAGCTCTAGTTGTTTATATCACCATTTAAACTCTATTTTGAAAATGCATGGATAGATGAAAGCATCACTTTGTGATTGTGTTAATCTAGATTTTGATTTGTTACTAATCTAATTTCATCGTATCTCTCTCTACTCTCCTTATTACAAGATCCTTTTTTTTTCAAAACCACCAATAGGTGAGTAGAATATATAGTGCATAAAACAAAACATTACACAATTCCCTCATGCACAGACCGTGCCATCCGGATCGACCATAGCCAGCTCATCAGAAACAACCAAACCATGACATCGAACATTTCAACAAATCTCATAAAACCATAACCCAGGCCCAAACATGGGAGGCCATCCCTCACATAAAAGCAGTACCACAAAAAGATACTAGAATATTTTCCATAGGTGTCAGACCCTGCCCACAGGACCATACTCGTCCCAAATAGAAGATAAAGCAAGCCCAAACCAAAAAAAAACAGATAAAAGCCAAGAGAAACCAAACAGAGGTAAAGTCTCATCAAGGGCGGGGCTCGAGTCCCCGTCACCTGAGGAGAATGCACAAGCTGCCATCCAGGTGCGGATGCTGCCACCGAACATCACCTTGACCTCTTGAGCATACCCTCCTTAGCACCGAAAAAGAACCAGAACAACAAACCAAAGAAGACGGAGGACCATGCAACACCTCTCTGTGTCAACCAAGAAAGCCAAACCACCACCATCTGACAGGATTCGACAGTGAGCCAAGCACCATCCACCACCCAAAGATGGGAGCCCACGACTACCACAGAAAAGAAGCATGTTGCCACCACCAATCTCTTCACTCGTCTGCCCCCCACCCTCACCCATAGCAGAAACATCAATACCGGATCCGAGAACCACACCAGCGATCCCAACTCTGCAACCCTTAAGGGAAGGCAAGCAAGGTTTTCATCCCATTGGGGAGGAGCCAAGCCCGCAAAGCCAAAAATCATCTCTGCTAGAGAGAACAAGTTGCCAAGAGTGGCATAGTCTATCAGGGAGTCCCTCCCTAGGACAAGCCCCTGGACCTTCGACCATCAAGGGACGCTCCCCCTTGTTAGCTCGGCTATCAGCACAGATCCGAAAGAGCCCCAAGCTGAGCACACTGCAATCGGCCGCCAAACAAACGCACCAAGAGGGTGCCCCAACCCAATGCAGATCGTTGGGGATGGCAACAACAGGGGACTTATCTAGGGTTCTCTCCCTCTAGTTTCTCCTTGTTACAAGATCCTATTTTGCTCTGCATTTCTTACACACAATTAGTGGAGACGAAGATTGTATTCTTTGAACACTTTAAATGGCCACAAGCTAAGGATTTCTTCTCTCATCTTGGCACGTTTCATGCATACACATGGTTGTATGCGTAACCATGTACTCATTTAAGGTATAACATTGTTCTTTTGTGGACACTGAAAAGTATCTTCACATGCGAACCTGTAGAGCTATCATTAAGGAGCTAGCTTGGTTGTTTGAACCTTCATCCTTGGTGACTAGGGTCATCGGCTTGAATGCAACCAAGTGATTCGTTGGCGCTCACGAGGGTACTTTGTCACCTAGTACGAGAGTTGTGCGATTTGCAAAAAAAAAAAAAATCCTTGTGTGTGTTCAATTGGTTATGAGTCTTGCGCATTGAAACGCATTGAAAAACGTTGCTTTTACCATTTGAGTGCGTTACGCAAAGTCATTGTAGATATGATACTTAGGAGATGCTCCTTTTGGGTTCAAAAGAAAAAGCGAGTGGAGGTTGCTTTTGCCATTTAGAAAGAAAACAAACAAAGAGGAACAATGGTTTTGGAAGAGGAAGAAATGGTGTTGGAAGCTATATTTGTTATTATCTCCTTTTTGGAGTTAATATATAGCTCTCACAATTTGTGAGTTCTGGGAAAAAAAGGCAAATATCTCAAAATGGAAAAAACTTTTTTTTTTGGGAGGGGGGGGGGGGAGTGTGACCAATGATAGATGGCCCGGAGCCTTGTAGATGAAGATGTAGGCATCATACACTACAGGATGTAGGTTTTTTTTTATATCAAATGTGTACCATAGGAAACAACAAGCCTGACATGGTGGGATGGCTAGAGGAAAACTTCATATGAGAAAGCGTTGACCACGGGTTTGATCTATCAATTTTCAAGGGAGTTTTGGTTCTAAGTGTGGAGAAACCCTCGCATGAACGTCAACAAATCTTGAAAGATACACCTTTGGAGATTGAAATGGAGCGAGGAGAGACATATGATGTCTAGGGAAGCAACGTGGATGCTTGAGGAGTGTTTAGCTCTCACTAATAGTTCACAAAGGGCCAATAGGGCACACCTACTTGCACCAAATCTTAGAACATGCTATATATATGTATATACATACATATATGTATATACGTATGTTGATGGATACCATGATAAAAGTTTTGTGGCAGGGTTGAAAATGGAGGATACCGAGTGTAAGATTAGGGTGGATTAGTGAAAGTAGCATTCATGGTGTGTGTGTGTGTGTGTGTGCGTGCGTGCGCATGCACGTGCACACACACACACGCGCGCACATAAAGAGAAAAGAGATGCATGATGTAAACTCCAAAAAGAGATGTTGATTACCCATCAAAAGGGAGATCACAAGCTTCATGGGTTGAAACCTCACCATATACATCATCATCATAAATGGAAAGCTATAGGGTAAAAGGGCCACGATAAGGCCACAGTGGGAGAGTATTTTAGGGGTCAAAATTGAGCAGTTTTGGCCATCTAAGGTATTGTTCAAAAGCTCCATGTGCCATTGAACATGAGGAAAAAAGATAAGAGTCTTCCAGTTAAGGGAGGTGGGGTAAATACGGAAAAAATGATTTCTTTGTAACAAAAAAGGGTGTGAAAAGGAGGACATTGGATACCCCTGCAGATGTCCACCATTGATTGGAATCATGGTGTGTTACCTAACGTGTACAGAGACTAGCACTTACCCAATCATGTGCCTATCACCCTTGGTTAAAGGGCCAGTCACATTCAAGCACATGGACAAGCTCTATCCAACTAAACGCCTCCCAAATTCCTATTAATAAGGGTTCGGTGAGAGAATGCGCAAAGACAAAGAAATGGGAGCTGTCTAGCTCACTTCTTCATCTTTGCCCCCCCCCCCGGCCTGCCTCCCTTCCCTCCTCTGCGTCTCCTCATCTACGCCGTTTCTACTCCAAAATTCTCTCTCCATCTAAGCGCTTCAACCTCCCTCCCTGTGTAGCTTCCCGTCTGTCAGAATGCCTCTGATTTCAGGCCAGCTCAACTCAAACTTGAGAAAGCTATTGCATATTTTTTTGGTGATGAAGAAGCTTTGACGCAAGCTCATTGCCGACACATGCAGGGCTGGTATCAACCCTGGAGCTAGTAATGGTTGAGCCATCATCATCAAATGACGCTAAGCAGAGACCTATTGAAACAATGTTATGGGCCGGTGGAGATGAGGATCGTCGATTCAAATCTACTAAATTCAATGAGGTGAAGTTTGTGGGCTTCTGGAGGGTCGGTGTAGGTCTGCGTATGTCATTAGTGGGTGGCCTCTTTCTTTTCTGCTTTGATGATGGTGCTAGCTGTGTGTGAAGGATGGGGAGTGGGGCCGCTTGCTGCTAGAAGGTTGGAACCATGGGAGCAGGGCAAGTAGGAGAAAATAAAAATGCCAATAAAGTAAGAGACATATGCAAAGCTTCAAGACATGCAACAAGAAGAGCTCTTGTTTTTGAAGCTTGAGAGAAAACGTTGAATGCTAAATGGACATAACAAGCAAGGACTTTGATTACCTGCTGCATAGGTGATCATCGCCTGGTTTGTCTGCTTCTACTGATAGGCCTTAAGGCTTTGATAGAGAGGTAAAAAGCAGGTAGTTATCGCAAGGACATCAACATTCTGAGGCTCCACAGGGGCATACAATTCCATGTTGGAAAATTTCCCCTGGATGTTTCAATGGCGTCCTAGCAAATCACATCAACTAAACGTAGTGAGTGGGTGCTTGTGTGTGTGTGTGTGTGTGTGTGTGTGTGTGAGAGAGAGAGAGAGAGAGGGGGGGGGGGGGGGGGGGGGGTACCTGTTGCCGAAGAGACCCAACAAAGAACTCGGTCGATTATTTGCCTCAACTACCATGATTATGCACATGGACATGCACACAGATTAAGAGAGAGAGAGAGAGAGAAGAGATGATGCTCCAGGTGGTGAATAAATGTAAATCTAGATGAAGGGTGTGTTTTCTTTTCAAGCCACATGTCCTCTCGAGCTATTGTGATACATCAAGTGAGGTCTCTACCTCACTCAAGCACTCTTGAATTCATGCTTTGTAATGTTTGTTAAGCTAGGTATCTTGAAGATAAATAAGAGGAAAACTATAAAAAAAGCTTTTGCAGAGTAAAACTCTTGTGATTGATGTATGCACAACTTGTTGAAGGGTGAACTTGTAGAAATAGAACTTGACCAAAGACATCTTTTGATTTGTAGTACATAGCAAACCACCCAAGGCACATGAAGTTCTTGAGAAGTTGTACCTCTGTCTAGAAAAAATTACATTGATTGTTTAATAAGGAGGAAAACAGGAGATCATAAAGTGTACTCTATTTTCTCAAGGAAAGGTTGGAGAAGAACCTTACCATGTTGAACCAAAAGGTAATTATTAAGAAAAAAAGTAAAATAATTTGTAGACAATGAACTGCAATAGCTACTAGTAGGAACTCTAACCAGGAAAGAGAAATAATTATTGCTTGGCATGATTAGAACTAGGGAGGCAATAATATCAGTTGGAATTCAGTGACTGTCGTTTGAGATGCAATTTGTCCATCCTTTGCCTGCGCGCTAGTGCCTGATATGGATGATCAATATGCAAAGGTATTACAAATAGTCCTTGTGTAGATATGCATTCCCATAAGATGCCTTGCATTCTGATTTCAAATGCTTGTTGTTGCACTTCCCAACTCTTGCACGATTGTTTTACTTGTTCTGCTTCAAGTTTTCTTTGCTTTGTGGCATCTTTATCTACAAGAACTTGAACTTTCTTTTTCTCCTTTTCCAAACATTTTGCTTCCCTTGCTTGGGCGACCTCCTCCTTCTTGGCAGTTTTTTCTCTCATACTCTCCATATATTGAGAGGATGTTAGAATTAAACTACTTGTATAGTCTATATATGCCTCCTGATTCACTTGCCTCACAGATACGTCAGTTGATGGAATTCGTAAGAGGTCAATGATGTGCTTATTCCCAATCTCTTGCTATTGTGGCTCTGATGGTTGATGTTAGCATTCTCATCTATGGTTGGATACTGCTTCTCAACTTCTTCTGGCGACCATGACCTTGGAGTGATTGGAGAAGTATAATTCCTCAAAGGAGGTTGTTCACTACTATCAGTTCTATGTGCCACATTACCTAGAACTGCTTTTCTCTCTTCGTAAATAATTTCGTGCAGACCTCTTTGAAAGGTGGATATGTTTGCATCCTCCATCACTTGTGTGAAGGTCATTACTTGGCCTCCATGTTCTCCCAAGAGGTATTCCTCTAATTGTGCGGCCATGTTGTGTAAGGAAAGGATTGCCTCATCTTCAATATTTTCTTGCATTGGTGTGCTTTGTACTTGAGAAAAAAGCTCACCATTAGTTGTTGCATTCTCTGTCCCCAAGTCATATGTTGCTTCTTCAATTAGATTGATATGGTTACTTGGCATACCTTCAAACCGAATTGTTGATGAGTCTAGCGGCCAAATGCCTGTAGCTCGGAAGCCCGCCTTAATGTTGGATTCTATGAAAGAAGATGAAATTGCCTTAGCCACTATAGTGGCAAGCTCTATCTTTGATGCTTGTCTCAAAGAAGTTCTCTGCTACCAGATGTCCCTTTCTTTTTGAAAATTACTTTTAATAATCTAAAGACACTTACATCTAAAGGTTGCAATTTATGTGATGTATGGGCGGGCAGCGTGATGATGTCTATTCCCTTCTCCTAAGCGTACTCTACCACATCTATTGACACGTGACTACCATGTCCATCCAAAATTAGAAGATGCCTATGAAATTTTCCTACGGTCTCTGTCACTGCATTGTCAAAATGCTTTAGCCATGCCTTGAATAGCATGCCTGTCATCCACGCCTTCTTTGGCATAGCCATACATGTTCCTTGTTCCCAATTCTGAATGTAATCACCATTAATTTGGCTACCCTTGAAGATGTAGAAAGAAGGAATGGCATGTCCTGCTACATTTACACAACACAACATGGTCATCCACTCTCGTGAATCACAAGTGATTCCATACACTACCTTTGCTCCCTTTTTTGCCAACACTTTCATGCCTTTATCTCTAGATCTCCAAAATCCAGTTTCGTCTGCATTCCAAATGTGGGTGGGTGGATAGGAATGTCCCATGTAAAGCTTTTTGAGATCATTATGGATTGCAAATCCTCTCTGATGTAGATGGATTGCAAATCCTCCTTGAGCTTTGGCCATTCTCCTTTCTTGGAGATTGTAGGTTGACGTTCCCTCTCCTTATTGGCGTAAATCGCACCCTCTTTTTGCATCGTTTTCCTTTGTGCTGTACTCGATGGTTGTTTGGTCTTTGTAGGTGGTGAAGGTGCAATGGCTTGTTTTCTCTTTGCCATACCTGTCCAATCTGTGGTTGAGTGAGACAAATGAATCTGTGAATCAATTGGAAGATATGTTTTAGTGTATGTAAAACTTACTCGAAGAGGGGAAGATCTTCCAGCAGGCGTGAATACTCTTTTAATAAAAATTTTTGTTCTGAGCTGGCTTGTAAGGGCTAGAATGTGGCACACAATCTTCATCAGGTTCTTCCTTCGGCAATGGTTGTTTAAGAGAGATAAAAGGAGGTGTCTTGGGAGGTTGTTTGCACATAAAAACTGGTTGTACATGAACTCTTTCACAACAACAAACTCTTCCTCTGTTTTTATGTAATAAAAGAAAAGTGCAAAGTAGTCCTTCAAGTTGCGGATGTCTATCTACTAAGCATGCTCTGCATTCACATGGGGCAGAAGAGGCCATGATGTGTCGATTGCATTGCTCGGTGAGTTTGTAGAAGTGAAGGAAGATTCTCAAGGTAAAGAATTTTCCTTGGGTGCATACCATGAGGACTAAGCAAGCATGTGACATTACACAACATGCTCATATTGGCAAAAGCATTCACAATGATATTGTTAAACTCCGGTTGTTGAAAGAAAACGTTGTGCTTAGCACCACCTTGGTCGACATGCATCCCAAATGTGTTGTACTTCATAGAGCACAAAAAGTGTGCAACGAGCCTCCTAACTGGGATGTTGTCTCTTGGAATGCAATAATTGCAGGATATGTCCAACTTGGGTAGCTCCAAGAAGCTCTCTACTATTTTTAGTAGATGCGAAGCAAGGGTGTCTCTCTAGATGCAATCACATTCTCTTACATCTTGAACGAAAACATGACAAGGCGAAGGGGGAGGTCTACAAGGAGACGGTTGAAGCTCGTCGGGCTCTACAATGGGGGAAGGAAAGGCAAGGGTCAAGGTCACGAAGGTCCGGGCTATTTTCAGCAGATACAGAGAGGAGCATCTCTCTAAAACAAATCATGTACACATGCACCTTGAAGGCATGTGGCGTTACACAAGATGCCAATATCTATACATATATAATGGGGGGAGAGATTCCAGCCCCCCTCCCTGCCATGCATCAGCAGAAGCTCATTCTGGCTCCTTCAAGCTAGTGAAACCTACGTGATATAGTAAACAACGATACAACGTGCGATCAATGAGAGAGAGAGAGAGAGAGAGAGAGAGAGAGAGAGAGAGAGAGAGAGAGAGAGAGATGTCGCGGTCCGCCATCTGTGTGGGAGTTATTGCAAACTGCAAAGCAGGACATGTGCCCTACAATAGAGAAAGCTTGGCAATTAGACATGGGCAAGGATATCGCCACCACTATAGGTCTCACCCATTGCACCCCACACTGTGATCACTGATGGCAACTCTCCACCTATGAGATTTTGATGATGACGCCATTTGAGGCATCTGTGTGTGTGTGTGTGTGTGAGTGAGTGTGAGAGAGAGAGAGAGAGAGAGAGAGAGAGAGAGAGAGAGAGAGAGAGAGAGAGGAGAGAGAGAGAGAGAGAGAGAGAGAGAGAGAGAGAGAGAGAGGAGAGAGAGAGAGAGAGAGAGAGAGCTAATTAGCAGTAACTACAAACAACACAACCTAGAAGAGAGGCATGGAGACCTAAGTGACGATCAAAGATGAGGCAGAAGCTTGGAATTTATCAGACCAAGGGCCAAACCCCACGGTATCACTTCTCGCATTACTTTTCTTTTTCTTTTTTTTCTTTTTTTTTGGGGTGGGGGGGGGGGGGGGGGGGGGGGGGGCTAGAGAGCATAACTATATCTAAGGAGATATTAGGATATATATATATATATATATATATATATATATATAGAGAGAGAGAGAGAGAGAGAGAGAGAGAGAGAGAGAGAGAGATAGACAAAGGAAATAGAAAGACAGTGAGTAGAAAGAAAATAGAAAGACGGTGAGTAGAAAGGAAATAGAAGAAGAAGAAGAGAATCTCAAAATTGTAGGAAACTATCCCAAGAGACCTTAAAGATCTATCTCAGGATGATGAGAGAGAGAGAGAGAGAGAGAGGGAGGCTAATGAGAAATCTATACTATTATAATGGGGAACGGGATTCATCTGAAAGATTTTGGACCACTGCACTACGGAAGGTGACACAGGCGTCAGGCGAGAGCAGTCAACACAATGCGAGAGAGAGAGAGAGAGAGAGAGAGAGAGAGAGAGAGAGAGAGAGAGAGAGAGAGAGAGAGAGAGAGAGAGAGAGAGAGAGAGAGAGGTGCCAAGTCCACCTTCGAGTCTTCGACGTCTTCTCAGTTAGGCTGCTAGCTCATCTGCATGTTTGAGGTTTTCTCAAAAATCAACGTGCACATTGAAGGTATGTGGCATATGGGAAATAGAATTCACCACAATATTGTTAGATCGGGGTTGTTGAGAGACATCGTTCTTAGTACTGACTTGGTTGACATGTATCTAAAATTGCGGTGCACTTCATAAAGCACAAAAAGTGTGTGGGGAGCCTCCTGATGAGGATGTCATCTCTTGGAATGCACTAATGGTGAGGTATGTGCAACTAGGGTAGGGCCAAGAAGCTCTATGCTATTTTCAACACAGATGTGAAGCCAGGGTGTCTCTCCCAATGCAATCACATTCGCTTGCATCTTGAAGGCAAACATGGCATGGAGAAGGGGGAGATCATATGTGGCACCACACAACATGCTCATATGGGCAATAGAATTCACTATGATATTGTTAGACCGGGGTTGTTGAGAGAAAACGTCGTGCTTAGCACCACCTTGTTCGAGAGATATCAATAGATGTGGTGCACTTCATAAAGAACAAAAAGTGTGTGAGGAGCCTCCTGACCGGGATGTCATCTCTTGGAATGCACTAATTGCGGGATATGTCCAATTAGGGCAGGTCCAAGAAGCTCTCTGCTATTTTCAACACAGATGTGAAGGGAGGGTGTCTCTCCAGATGCAATCACATTCGCTTGCATCTTGAAGGAAAACATGGCATGGAGAAGGGGGAGATCATATGTGGCATTACACAACATGCTCATATGGGCAATAGAATTCACCATGATATTGTTAGACAGGGGTTGTTGAGAGAAAAAATCGTGCTTAGCACCACCTTGGTCGACATGTATCAATAAATGTGATGCACTTCATAAAGCACAAAAAATGTGTGTGGAGCCTTGGTTAACATGTATCTATAAATGTGGTGCACTTCATAAAGCACAAAAAGTGTGTGAGGAGCCTCCTGGCCGGGATGTCGTCTCTTGAAATGCACTTATTGTGGGATATGTCCGATTGGGGCAGGTCCGACAAGCTCTGTGCTATTTTCAACACAGATGTGCAGCGAGGGTGTCTCTCTAGATGCAATCACATACGCTTGAATCTTAAAGGAAAACATGAGAAGGTGAAGGGGGGGTTCTACGACGAGACGTCTGAATCTCGGACTCTACAAGGTGGGAAGGAAAGGCAAGGGTTAGGGTCACAAAGCTCCGGGCTATTTTCAGCAGATGTAGAGAGAGGGCATCCTTCTAAAACAATCATGTACACTTGCACCTTGAAGGCATGTGGCATTACACATGAATTCACGATGATATTGTTAGACTTGGGTTGTTCAAAGAAAACATCGTGCTTAGCACCGTCTTGGTCGACATGTATCAATAAGTATTGTGCACTTCATAAATCCCAAAAAGTGCCCGAGGAGCCTCCTAACCACGATATTGTCTCTTGGAATGTTCTAATTGCGGGATATGTCCAATTGGGCAGTTCCAAGAAGCTCTATGCTACTTTTGACAGATGTGAAGTGAGGGTGTCTCTTTAGATGCAATCACATTCGCTTGCATTTTGAAGGAAAACATGGCATGGAGAAGGGGTGTAGCTGGATCCAATGGTGTTCCCCTGCAAGCCGGTGACACAAGCCAATAGCACGCACACAAAGAGAGAGAGAGAGAGAGAGAGAGAGAGAGAGAGAGAGAGAGAGAGAGAGAGGGGGGGGGGGGGGGGGGGGGGAGGGAGGGAGGGAGAGAGAGGCCGTCGAAGACTGTCGAGATTACACTAAACCTATGGAGAGAGAGAGAGAGAGAGAGAGAGAGAGAGAGAACTTTTCTTGATCTGCCTTTATGAAATTTATCAAAAGCAAGGGGTTCAAGGATAAGAGGGGCCATGCTACCACCGAACGCTTTGCCGTTTTACTAGTGTCTATAGAAAATAGATGTAGGTCCAATGACGAGCAATAAGAATCTTGTGAAGCTATACTTTGGATTTTAGCATTAGTGTATTATCTTCAGAGAATTTTTCTATCCTGGCATGTAATGTTTTACAATCCCACTTCACAAGGAAGGAAAAAATCTAAGCACCTACAAATCTTGAAGGGAATGTACTCTCAAATGAATAGAAATGTCTTTCTTTGTGAAAAAGGAGGGAATATAAATGTGACATCAAAGGAAAGTAAACTATAAATTGAAACCGTTTTAGAAAGAAAATTTAGTGTGAGCCTTCTTTTCAAACAATGTTAATGTACGTAATGCTGCAAACAGGGGAAGGGAATTGATGGTAGATAAGGTTCCCCCACACAGGAGGAGGCAAAAGGTAAGGTGTGATGGTCATTTTTCACACACTCACATGCACGGAGAGTAATGTGAGCAAATCTCAACTCCACCTCAAAGAGGTGTTATTTATAACAACTAGTATAGTCGGCAAGCTTTGCCTGGCTCTCTTTCTGTTTCTCTCTCTGTTTGTTGTGTGCCTGGAGGCATAGAGAACAAAGGTGCTTCTGCCACTTGTTGGGAGCGGGGCCCTCCCCTTTTTATGATTGTATAGATTACCCACTCTGTGGGGTACCCTGCTTATTGTGAAGAATCAGGATCTAAAATCTTTCACGATGAACATTAGTGACAAAGAACTTAGGTATCCACCACACAAGAGGGGCTAATGGTGACACCCCTCAAAACTCACAATTGTGAGTGATTGTATTAGAATGCTATTGAGAAATCGACATCAAGCTCATCCAGTCGAGCCTTGTTGTGTAAAGGGATTTTGGGAGAATCCTACTACACCTTTTAGGGTGCAAATAATTATTGTAACGAAGGAGAAATAGCTCAACATAGTTACCTCCCCTTCTCTAGTCTTTTTTTAATGTTCAAAACTTCCCTTGTTTTAGAAGTCCCTTGTTTGGTGACTTACTACATTATGCGGAATGAAGCTCACATTTTGACAAAAGGGAGTCTCGAGGGATTCAAATAACTAATGGTTGAATGATCCCATTTTTTAACTGCTTGAGAGGCATGCAAAATTGTTTGGATGAGCATGCAAAAGCAAAAGCAAAAGCAGAGAACATGATCGATTGTGAGGTGTGGGGGCAACCATGACTAGTGCCCATTTGGTGGGTTCTCCGAGCTTGGAATTTTTCATATTGGAGGATAGAAGGCATCATTCCAATCTTCATTTTTCTTTGTTATTCCATATCACCACGTTGAGAATTGTTTCTTTATCATTCCACGTCACCTCGTAAATCCATGTTGATCATTATGTTACTGCAGTGTCTATAAAAGGACCTCATTGTCGTTCCAAATGAGTGTGCAATCCTCTGCCCATCAGAGGCTAGCAATTGGGTGAGGCTTTCATTTCTTGCATACACACCATGTGTGTATGCAAGTGAAGAGGCATGTGTGTGTGTGTGTGTGTGTGCGCACGTGCGCTTTTGCACCAACACTGCATCCAAGTGAAGTGAAGAGGCATGTATGTGTGTTATGGTTCTTTTGTGCAAGCACTATATCCAACATGAGTACAATTATGGTTCCACCATCCTCTATATGTATGTGTGTGTGATGAGAGAGTACTAGCAATACAATGTGTGTGTGTGTGTGTGTGTGTGTGTGTGTGTGTGTGTGTGTGTGTGTGTGAGAGAGAGAGAGAGAGAGAGAGAGAGAGAGAGTCATCATCTTGTTCCTCATGTTTTTCTTGTGTTCCAAGCATCACCAATGGCTCTTTGGAGAAGATGAGTAAATTGTACCTTGTGAGTGCTTCCTTGGGTCTCAAGTCATTGCTTTGATATGCTTTTTTTAATTGAACCAAAATTTATTTCAAGTGATTGAAAAAAAATAGAGAGAGAGAGAGAGATAGAAAGAGAGACACCACACCTTCAAAGCTAGTGTGTGTGTGTGTGTGTGTGAGAGAGAGAGTGAGAGAGAGAGAGAGAGAGAGAGAGCAGCACACCTCCACAAGTAATGACCTAGGAGCACCTTTTTATAACAGGTACACCTTGCATGCACCACACACACACACACACACACACACACACAGAGAAGAAACAACCATGGTTCTACATCACCCATTCACATGAACTAAGTCAATGGTTACACCAAGCATAGTAATCAATCACTTTATGGTCGATACATGTGCACTGGTTATTGTCATTGTATAACTATGCCTATTTTTTACATAGATGCAATAGTTATATCTTTTTTTTAGCAATGCTCTTAGAGAGCTATTTGCATTGGAAAAATCTCCATAAGGCCAAGCTTTTACAAGGATCCACAACCCATAAAGAGAACAAACCACCACCTCATGCAGTACATGTGCCATGAGGGAAATAACAAACCAAAAAGTACAAATCCCAGTTTTTTATAGGGAAGCCTAACCAGTTATAGCAGCATACCCATAAGAATAGGGGAATAGAAAGCACAAGATAAACAAATATACAAGTAGCTTGTAGCACTATGATAACAACCGCATGAGTATATCTATATCTTACGAATAATTTATGTCCTCGTGAAGAAAACATAATTACAAGTATATAAGGATGACTTGCATGTGTGTGTGTGTGTGTGTAAGAGAGAGAGAGAGAGAGAGAGAGAGAGAGAGAGAGAGAGAGAGACGCTTGATCACTTCAGACCTTTGTGTTTTCCTACATAGTTAGTACATTGTGGATTGCACTCTGTCATCTTCTTTCCCCCCCCAAACTCACAATAGTACGAAACCAAACAAAGATACATTAAAAACCATGCTTCTTACCGAGGCATCATTATAAAGGGGATTTGGATTTGGATATGGCTGTGCACTCAACTCATCTTACTTTCAAAGTTTCACTTAGATGCTTAGGCAATTTCACTATGGAATTAGAAGGCTGGATTTAATGAACACTTTGACTTCTATACAATGAATTTGGATAATTTCACTAATACTCATTATTTCTCTCTTAACAAGTAATTCTTTGACTCTGTTAAAAGCCCTTGATGCAAAGATTGGGGGAGGCAATAGAAAGAAAATCATATTACACCCTTTTATGTTGTACTTATTGGAAGGATTTTGAGCCTTTTGTTTGTGTCGACAACAAAATTATACAAATTACTCAATAGAAGGATTTTGGCTTGTAGTCCAAGAGCTACACTTCAAATTTCTTGAAGTATTCCAAGAAGAACACGGGTTTTGCACATGAAGAACTCAATTAAGGTTTCGCACTTGCATTCCTACAATCGTTCATTTTACATTTAGAAATTTTATGTTGTTCTTCTATGGCCATTTTCATAAATCATTCGATCGCATTCTTCCATGTGGCCATTGTAAGAAGTTCAATTAGTGAGTGATTAGTCCTTGAAAAGGAAGGGGCCTTTACACACCATTAGTATCACTCACAAATATTTTTGTGCTAAGTCGATATCAAACTGAAGCAAAGGATTGCATGAGATTTCATCCTTTTCAATCCTAGATTTACAAACTCTTTATTATTGGTGTTTAATATCTAGAGGATGGCCTCTCTAGGGTTTCAATGACTTGGTATTTCTTATGATTAAGCCAAATATGTCTGGAAGATTGAGCTTTAGGATCAAGAGTAGATCTTTGCCCAAATGTGCATGAAAGAGACATGTAAGATAACATATAAGATAGATCCCAAACTTACATATGTTCCTTTATGCACTCGTGGACAAATGCTTCTCCAACCTATGCTCCTAAGATTCCAAACAATTGGTAACAATCATTATAAAACAAGGTGCCAAGCAACTAAGTTGATTCTCATAGGGGCCATGCTTGTGCTTATCACTTGGATACAATTATTGTATGCTCACTTGTGTTTTAGGATGAGAGCTATTATTACTTGTGGTTTAGGATGGGAGCTTGATTTCCTTGATACACAAATCATGTGTAAGGGATGCTAAATGTGTGCAATGGCTCCTTCTTAAACTAGGATTAATCATTCACTAGTTGTACTTCTCAAAGCTTGACTACTGAATCAAATGTTTCACCACAACCCATAAAGACAACAAACCACCACCTCATGCAGTACATATGCCATGAGGGAAATAACAAATTATAAAGTACAAATCCCAACTTTTTATAGGGAAGCCTAACTAGTTCTTGCAGCATACCCATAACATAGGAAGCACAAGATAAGCAAATATACAAGTAGCTTGTAGCACTATGATAACAACCGCATGAGCATATCCTTTATCTTACAAATAATTTATGTCCTCGTGAAGAAAACATAATTACAAGTATATAAGTATGGCTTGCATGTGTGTGTGTGTGTGTGTGTGTGTGAGAGAGAGAGAGAGAGAGAGAGAGAGAGAGAGAGGAGAGAGAGAGAGACGCTTGATCACCAACCCTTCACTTCAAAACTTTGTGTTTTACCACATAGCTAGTACAATGTGGATTGCACTCAACTCATCTTTGTTTTCCCCCAAACTCACACTAGTACGAAACCAAACAAAAATATATTGAAAGCCATGCTTCTTACCGAGCCATGGCATCATCCAGTAGCCAAGCATACATAAATGGATACATCGTCTGATTAAGGGTGCCACCTTAATGTTGCACGAAATCTCTATAAAGGGGATTTGGATTTAGATACGGTTGTGCACTCAAATCATCTTACTTCAAAGTTTCACTTAGATGCTTAACTTGGTATCTACCTACTATCTCTTCAAACGCTGAAGAGAATAACAAAAGAATAACATTTTCACAATCTTTGAGGCGAGAATTGCATCATGGAATTAGAAGGTTGGATTTAATGAATACTTTGACTTCTATACAATGAATTTGGATAATTTCACTAATACTCATTATTTCTCTCTCTTAACAAGTAATTCATTGACTCTGTTGTATACCTTGATGCAAAGATTGGAGGGGGCAATAGATAGAAAATCCTATTACACCCTTTTATGTTGTACTTATTGGAGGGATTTTGAGCCTTTTGTTTGTGTCGACAAAAAAATTATACAGCTTACTCAATCGAAAGATTTTGGCTTGTAGTCCAAGAGCGATTTCTTGAAGTATTCCAAGAAGGACACATGTTTTGCACATGAAGAACTCAATTAAGGTTATGCACTTGCATTCCTACAATCACCATTTTGCATTTAAAAATTTTATGTTGTTCTTTCATGGCTATTTTCATAAATCATTCGATCGTATTCTTCCATGTGGCCATTTTAAGAAGCTCAATTAGTGAGTGATTATTCCTTGAAAAGGAATGGGGCCTTTACACACCATTAGTACACTCACAAATATATTTGTGCTAAGTCGATATCAAACTGAAGCAAAGGATTGCATTAGATTTCATCCTTTTCAATCCTGCATTTGCAAACTTTGTATTATTGGTGTTTAATATCTACAGGACAGCCTCTCTATGGTTTCAATGACTTGGTATTTCTTATGATTAAGCCAATTTGTCTAGAAGATTGAGCTTTAGGATCAAGATCCCAAATGTGCATGAAAGATATATATATATATATATATATATATATATATATATATATGTGTGTGTGTGTGTGTGTGTGTGTGTAAGATAGATCCCAACCTCACATATGTTCCTTTATGCACTCATGGACAAATGCTTCTCTACCCTATGCTCCTAAGATTCCAAAAAATTGGGGACAATCATTATAAAACAAGGTGCCAAGCAACTGAGTTGATTCCCGTAGGGGCGAAGCTTGTGCTTATCACTCGCATACAATTATCGTATGCTCACTTGTGTTTTAAGATGAGAGCTATTCTCACTTGTGGTTTACGATGGGAGCTTGATTTCCTTGATACACAAATCATGTGGTGTAAGGCATGCTAAATGTGTGCAATGGCTCCTTCTTAAACTAGGATTAATCATTCACTAGTTGTACTCCTCAAAGTTTGACTACTGAATCAATAGTTTCACCTTTTTTTTAAACTGGCTACGATCACATTATGTATATCAAATTTTTCTCCCGACCTTTAATTTGTATAAGTTTTTGGCAAGATCCTAAGTTGATTAGTTTTGTATGGGACCTTTATTCATCCTGTACATAAGAATGTATTTCCTTGTTTTTTAAAATACCAATACTCTCTGGAACAGAAAGACTTTTGTAATTTTGTTGCTATGATTATTACAATTCACTCATAAATTGTGAGTTTTGCAACAAAAAAACAAAAAAAAACAATACTCTCCCCAACAAGTCTTTCTAATTTTGTTACTATGATTATTACAATTCACTCATAAATTGTGAGTTTTGAAAAAAAAAAAAAACAATACTCTCCCCAACAAAGAGTTAGAAATTATACATAAGAATCGATTTACTACCACAAATATGCCAAATAAAATAAAGTGATGTTTATTACTCGATAGTCATAAAAATATTGTAAATGATGTTTTCAATACAAAAGTATATCTCTTTTTTTGTGAGTATAAGCATTATAAATGTTATTTTGAATCCATTGTTATTTATTGTTAATGTGAATCTCCAAGGGGTAATATCAAAGCAAAAGTGGCTTAAGATGAGTGCTCTTTGACACTACAAGGTCTTGAGATCAATTGTGGCTTGGTATTGCATGGTGAGTTTTGCATTTCAAGTGCATGCAGGTGGGTGCACTATAATGTAATAGAAAATTAGAAACACATAGCGACGTGTTGTGTTTTTTGACCTTTATCATTTTGAGGGTTCTCTATCTCTAGATCCAAGTCCCTCTCTATATCTTCCTCACTCACCTCCATGATCATAACCTCTAGTTCAATCGTAACATTGCTCTGTCCATACACAAAATTTTCAAGCAATTAACATGTGTAGCAGCACTCCGTCCATATTTAAAGAAATATTGGATATGCTCACCTCGTATGAAATTAAAAACACTATGAGTCTACATTTGTGTGCACACCTACAAACCAACACACACACACACACACACACACATGCCCTTGAAGGCTTTTACGAAATGCTAATTGACCCCATTTATACTAACCCATGAAGCACACACATATATTCACATGCACGTCGTGTATGATGCATGGAGAGAGAGAGAGAGAGAGAGAGAGAGAGAGAGAGAGCATGGCAGAGTGATTGAAGGGCTAAGTACAATTATTGCACCTATTTGTGAGGCAAAGCTGACTAGAAAGCATGGCATTGGCACCAAAATAGGAATTTTACTTATCACCAAGCAAGAGGAACGTACATCAACCTTGTTTACAAAGTAGATTGGTTCTCTCTACTTACCAAATAATGGAGGATGATGTGTCCGGAATCAAAGTGGGTGTTAGTTGCAAGTAGCCTGTGAGACCCACCATTGTCTAGCTTAATGAAGTTCTTCCTTTGGAAGGTGCTATATGGGGTCATTCCTTTTTTTATATAGAAAAACTCACAATTGTGAGTGAATTATATTGATCATCCCAAAAAATTACAAGATCTTGCCATGCTCGTACCGAGCCATGATATCATGGAGAGACCATAATTACATCAGCTATCAGGGGAGCCACCCCTAATGGCTCGCCCCCTTATCCTTGATACAATCATAGGTAATCCTAAACCAATCATCCGAGTGTTGCTTGCATCCGAGCGTCCATATTAGCACTTTGCTTTCTTGTATATTTTTTGTGAAGCTTGCCACCTTAGGATCTCCTTCAAACACATGGCGGTTCCTTGTCTGCCATGTATTATGTAAGAAGAAGTACCTCCCAATGTGAGTGTTGATGAGGAGGGCAGGACTTCCCAAATTCTTAACTCCAAGGAATAAATCATTCTTGAAAAAACCAATATTCCATGTCCTTTGGACCCACTTGCATATTTTCCTTGTGAGGCCTCTGATAGCTAAGCATTCCATGAATAGGTGGGCTAGATCTTTGCTAGCCAACCTACACCCCAAGCATCGATCTGACCCAATCCCTCTCTCTCGAATCTTCACCCCCGTTGGTAGAGCACCCCAAATTACCTTCCACAGAAATACCTTCATGTGTTGCGGAACCTTTGGCTTCCAGTTGTTCTGCATTACTTTCTCCCACCTTTCCTTCGGCCATTGTTTTTTCCATATCTTCTTAAGAGGGCCATACCAAATTTTCGTGTGCACCATTGTATGATATATGCCTTTAGAATGGGGTTTCCATAAGAATGGGGCCATTCCTTTTTTTTTTTTAAAGCAAAACTCACAATTGTGAGTGAATTATATTGATCATCTCAAAAAAATTACAAGAACTTGCCATGCTCGTGCCGAGCCGTGACACCATCCAGAGACCAAACTTACATCAGCTATCTGGGGAGCCACCCCTAACAACCTGCCCCCATGCTCTTTATACACAAGGTTCTCGTTTCATGATTTTCCCCTTATCTAAGCATTCCGCTGATAGCAAGCCGCAGGTAACCCTAGACCAATCCTCCGAGTTTTGTTTGCGCCCAAGCGTCCATATTAGCACTCTGCTTTCTTGTATAATTTCGACGGAGCTTGCCACCTCAGGAACTCCTTCGAACACACGGCGGTTCCTTTCTTGCCATACATTATGTAAAAAGCAAAACTTGAGAATCTGAGTGCAGATGAGAATGGCAGGGCTACCCAAGTTCTTACCTCCAAGGAGTAAGTCAGTCTTGAAAAAACCAATTTTCCATGTTCTTTGGACCCACTTGCAAATTTTTCCTGTAAGGCCTCTGGTGGCTGAATATTCCATAAAAAGGGGGTCATATATTCACTATCCAACCTGCACCCCAGGCATCGATCTATCCCAATCCCTCTCTCTTGAATCTTCACCCCCGTCGCAAGAGCACCCCTAATTACTTTCCATAAAAATACCTTCATGTGATGCGAAACCTTTGGCGCCCAGATGTTCTCCATTACTTGCTCCCACCTTTCCTCCGGCCATTGTTTTTTCCAAATCTTGTTAAGGGGGCTAGACCAATTCTTCTTTAGCATCATTGTATGGTAAATGCCTTTAGAATAGGGTTTCCATAAGAGGCTTCTTCCGGGCCGTTTCTAGGCATTCCAGTGAAACTCTGAGTCATAGATTGGCATCACTGCACTGTCAAGTTCTTCCATCACTTTGTTGACTAGCAAAACCTCCAAGCTATCAAGATGGAATTGGGTTACCAGAAGTTCAGTGGTTTTCCAGCTCTTGCTATTACTGTCCCAGAAGTGCCCCAGTCGGGTCAGACCCTTATTATTCAGTTTTCTAGCTGCTTCTAGCCAATAGGGATTTGGGGCAGATCTACAACTTTGGAAAGCCAGGGGGACCAATGCAGAATGGAGTTCTTGAAGTATCTGGTTTCTTCCCCGCACTTTAGGACTCTCGCTGCTCTGTTGTATTTCCTTACCAATTCCCCTGAGCCACCCCCCAGACTTAGGGTAGCCCCGGTCGGGGCTAGAAGTTTGTCATGAAACTCTACCCCTCTCCATTTTCCTCCTTTCGAATCAAGTTTAGTTGCTTCTAGCATATCTTTGATCATGATAGCCCAAGCCTAGTCGTGTTTAGCCAAGGAGACTACAAATTTGGCACAACAAGCTTCTGCATGGGCCATAGGGTTGATAATTTCGAGGCCTCCTTGATTTACTGGCCGAGCGACTGACTCCCAATAAGCCCATTGCCATGGATTGGAGGACTTTTGTGTTATTTTTCCATAAAAACCTTTTTACCGGTTTTAAGAACTCTTTCCAGTGACATTTAGCCATCTTGAGAAGTGGGCTAGTGCAGGCAATATATGGAGCATAAAGGCATTAATCACTTTTATCCGGCTTGGGAATGGGAGAAGAACATACTCCCACCTACTCAGTTGATGGGGAGATATGATCTTGTTAAGTAAGGGGGTTAGTCTGAGGGCTACTGCCTTGGCAACAATTTTGTAGACCACCTTCATCATCGTTATGGGGCGCCAATGTTTTAGTTGACAACAATAAAACTGTTTGGGGATGGGTTTGATAAGACCTCTCTTTACACTTATCTCCAACGACCCTTCGACAATGGCTTTGTTGGCCAAACTTGTGACTGGGGCCTTCGGATCATCCCAAAATTCTCTAAAGAATTAGTTCGTCATCCCATCCCAACCATGGGACTTCTCCTTGCCAAGGGCTTGCAATGATAGTGAGCATTTGTCTTCCGAAAATGCCCCTTCCAGGATTTTAGCTTCTAACTGGGGAATCTTCTTCTCGACACTCTGAAGTAAGGTCCTTCTGGCTTCATCTACTTCCCGAGACTATATTTCTGGTCGTCCAATGATTTTGCTAAGATAGTTCAACATCAGATTGGCCATCTCATCTTGGTTATGAACTGCTATCCTTTTCTCATCATAGAGCAAGTGGACGTGGCCACTACTCTTCTTGATTTTCAAAGCCCTAAAAAAATGAGCTTGATTAGAGGCTTCTGGTTGTAAGGAAGTTTTCGTGGAGAGAATCCTAGCCTTTTTGATATCTTCCAATTGCTCGTTAGCCAGGCAAGCTTTGACTTCAAGCCATTGCTTGTGCTCTTCCTCGGTACTAAGCCCATTGGCTTTTGTGGAGGTAAGCTGTTGTACCTCACATGTAAGATGAAGAAGGTGCGTCTCCCTAGATTTTTTAAACCGGGGGCCCGATGTTTTGATTGCTTTCCGAATACTTTGAGCAAATAGGTCCCACGCATTTTGTTTGTTGAGATCGACATCTTTTTTGAGCTTACCCAATGCTTTCTTGGTTAAACTCCTGAAATAAGGATCGTTGAATAGGTGTGACACTGTAACTAGCACTTTTTTCCTACCTCCTGGGGTCTAGTCCTCCTCTTTATTCTTCTTAAAATGTATGTGCAGGGGCTTGTGATCCGAAAGGCTTTTTGATGGGACTACCTTCATCTCTAGCATCGACGATATCCAGTCGGCTTGGTGTAAGCAAGAACATCTGTCCAGCTTGGAGGTAGTGCGGGCATACTAGAGACTTGTGTAGGTGAAACATGGTGCGCTGTTCCATGGGCCAACTTGCCATAAGTCAATCATCGCCCACTTTTCGCACAAACTTTGCCATTTAGTCCTTTCTGATCCAGCCAGCATACCAAAGGATCCTATTCGGTCCTTGCTCTTTTCCACCATATTGAAGTCACCAACTAACAACCACTCTCCTTCTATAGGAGTATCTCTAAGATGCATCCATAGTCTAGCTCTATCTTTGTCATTGCAAGGGCCGTACACATTCACAATGGTGAAGGGATTTCTTTCCCATCTGATTCTAATTCCGAGGATTCTGTTGGAGGGGTGGTTCAGAACCAGCTTCGGCTCCAATTCCCTGTCCACAATACTGAGGACACCACTGAAACCGTTACTTCCTTCTCCATTCCTTTTTCATCTCCTCCCAGAAAAGGGTACTCTTCTTTTGGGTCTTCACTCCCTTTACGTTCCAAGATTGTATAGTGAGAGACTCCATCATTAAAGAGGGTTCATTGGGATAGAGGAACGAATTCTTCAGCATCCGAATCGTGCGCACACTCCCTCTCTTTGGTCTATGGAGAGTCCAGGGGTTTCAAGTGAGGAGATTCTTTCTCTTGCAATACTGCAAATGTATTGTGAAGTGGGATAGTGCACCCCCCTCATTGCCAGGGGGTGGGGGATGGAGCAGATCCTTTCCCCTCTAGTGTTCTCACGACTTCGAGCACTTTGGAGTCTCTTGCCACTGCCTTCACCCTTTTGGCTCTTTTCAACCCAGGGACTTGACAGCTGTCGCCGTTGTGACCGTCATAAATTTTAGAGGAGCAATGAGAGTAATGATTACATTATCCTTGCATGAGCCTTCTGGGATTTGTTGCGTGGGAATCGATTTCTCCACAATATTTTCCTACATCTTTATATCCATTTTGTCACATACCATAGCTTCTTTATCCTTCCCTGCATCACTTGCCCCTTCATTACTACCTCCCTGCTTCTCCAACCCTTCCATCGGGGTTTCCTTTTCATTGGGGACCTGAGCTGCTGTACCATTAGCCTTCTTGGGGCAATCCTTGGAGAAGTGTCCAAAGTTGTTGCATTTAAAACATTCTCCAAAGTATGTCCCAAAGTTTAGCGGAATAGTAACAAACCTAGCTCCAACATTGATTACCATGCTCTTAGGTGGAGTTTTAGAAACATCCCAGCCTATAAAAACTCTATTTGATGTTCTGCCAAATCCTCTCTTGCTAGGAATAAATAGGGGGGTGCCTAGCTGACTAGCAAGCATCCTGAGATTGTCCGAAAGCCAGCTAGGAAGACCCACAAACTCCACCCAGACATGATTGAACCCTTGAAGAGATTCAACTGAGTCGAACACTGGCTCCCAAGGCACCACACAAACCGTAGTCCTATTAAATACAAGGGGCCCTTTGTCAAGGATCATTACCACATCGGAGGCCTCTGTGAATATCACTGAGCAAAAACCTTTAGCTAGGTAGAAAGTACTTTCAATTGCTCCTCCATGACCAAGAACTTGCGGGCCCTCAAGCCATTGAATCATCTCCAACCTGTTCGGGATTCTTCCACTGAACCCAAATACAAGCGTTATCTTAGCTTGCATAGCTAATTGTTTTTTGATAAGTGTTGGTGGACTCGCCACAGTAATAGCCTCGGCAACCTCCACCTTCTGTGGCAAAGACTTTCTTAAAGCAGCAAAGGCCCGATCTGCCAACCCGTCGTCTACGAGCCCACTGTCATCTGCTTGGGAGAAAGTTCTTTTATTGTTGTTAGGGACGGAGTAAATCATTTTATTGACTTCCTTGAGCTCTTGCTCGAGTCTAGCTCTTTCATTCTGCAGTTTCTCACTATTTGCTTCACTCAACAACCTTACTGATGTACCTTTTCCATCGTCCTTAGAGTCGGGCCCTTTTCCATCATCCTTAGAGTCGGGCCCCTTGAGTATGCTAGGAAACGAAATGCCAGGCCTGCGAGCTGTTGATACACTTGTCGCCTTACTTCCATTCGTACAGATGGGGCCTTGAGGAACCCCGGCTTTGAGGGTTTTTACTTCAAATTTACATCCCTGATCTGATCCCATTTTTTCTCTTGTTTCTTCAGAGAAAACTTTTTCAGTCGAAATAGTTTTGTCATTTTCTGTAGTTGGAGCTCTTGGCGAATTGGGACGCGACATTTCCGCATCATGCAACGGTCGCAAGACCAAGCCATATCCTACCTCCATCGGTACGACTACCTCCGTGTCGGCTATCTTTTCCGTCGGAAGCATGTGTGAGAATTTTACAATGTCTTCATCTATGACCACAGTGTCGATTTCCATTACCAAGTAGCAGAGGCCAACTTGGTGCCAAGTGGACAAAAAACTGAGAGGGAGATCTAGCAATGGCTCAATTGGCCACACTCGATCAAAAGGCTTTGAGACTTTGGTATGAAGAGGGTACAATGTAAAGGGAAGCCTCAAGGCAAAAGGATCAAGCGATTATTTGTTGAGCCAAAGGTAAGGAATCTTAAAACGATTATTAGCTTGGTATAAATAATCGTGATTATTAATACGTAGTGTTGAAGGCATCAATGCCGACTTCTGCAAATGAAGGGCGCTTTTCGTAGGAGATGCCAAGGATGCAAAGGCTGTACTCTCCTCTGCCACTTATAAAGGGATCACTCACCTCCTCTCGCTGCTCACGACGCTCCCTACCCACGACTCTGTTACGCTGCTCAAATCTGACAGCAGGGGCCATTCCTATTGAGATCAAGGTAAAAACAAGAGGAATTGGCATGGACCTGTGCTCAGGATACAAGGCAAAAATTATAGGCCATGTCACCTCTTCAAATGCTTCTTGGTTTGTGTAACAAGTGATAAAATCAAGAGGCCTGCCATGGAAATGATATGTGCCTATGAAAAATACAAGTGATAAAATCACAAGGTCGGTTGATGATGATGACGTGCACCAAGTAAGGGCATGGTCACATGTGGCATAGTTATCCGTTTTGATAACTATGCCCAACTAAGCATGCATTAATAAATGAGACTATAACTTTTCGAGTTGAATGGTCACACACAACATAGTTTATCAAACATCATAGACACGTGGAGGTGGCCATCATTGAATTGACCTTGTTGAGCCGATAAAGGCATTGTTGAGGTGGTGGTTGGTAGGTCCACTATGTGCGGAAGTAGCACCCGAGCAAGTGCAGTGAAGCCACGTAGCAGAAAAGTGCCGTTCGGGCCTGTTGTAGGCTTTACGCAGTAGAAGTATTTAATGGTTGGCCTGGCTACGAAGGCAACTATGCCAAAATTGGCACGGTAACAAAGCGAGGTGCATCGTAGTACTAAGCCTGCTTGTTATTCAATGTGTGACCATGAACGAGGCTTAGCTATGTGCAAAGTAACTGATAACTATGCCTCGTGTGACCATTGCCTGACAAGGACAAGGCTCTGTAAGTTTAGAATTGAGCTATATGTATTAGTTTAGAACTAAGTTATACAAGCTGGGTATGCCAACATAGGTTAAAATTTAGTTTTGATTTTTTTACCACAACATTTGCATAATGTGGAGACCGAAGGGTGCCATAGGTCACCTTAGGAGTTGTTTCCCATAGGCAGCAGTGAACACTTCCTAGCATGCATCGCGAACTTAAGGCATGCACATGATATACGATTCTTTCCGGGCACTACATGCAAGGCATGTATACCTACATTGCATGCAAGGTGTGCATGGCTACAAACTACATGCAACGGCGTTGGCCAGATAATTGCATTTGTGTATGACCGATGGTATTCCATTCACGGTTGCGATCTCATACATATGTTGCGGCCAAGGCAACATAGCATCCATGAAGGCCATAGATTGCAAATCATAGTGATTGGGTCGAGCAAGTTGAGCAAGGCTTGAGCTCTAGCGGGCAAATCGGCACAACTGCAAGAAACAGGAATGGGAGATTTGGACGGCTTGTGTCTTATCAGCTTCATGAGTAAGCATGATATTTTTGTTGACGGGTGAGTCTATCGATAGCGGTAGTCCTCAAGCATCGAAAGAAAACAAGGTCAACAGAAAGGTATCCTCAGGTATGGTGTAGCTACGAGAAACCATAGACAACTCACAAGCCAGCACGACATATTCATGCCAGCTTTTAACCACCTTAGTGGGTCGACAAGGTCGCTAGTATGAAGATTTATTTAAAGCTAACTTTTTTTAGTTTATTTTGTAGCGATTTTTGTATTGGTAAAAGCAAGCTTCAAAACCATGCCTTATGGTGGAGGGGGAGCTTATTCCAAGGGATGTTTGTCACAGACAAATGTCACAGTTCTTAGGCAAGGCATGTTGCATATACGATGCATGGTACAGGTCAAGGCATGGTAGTGCTTGAGAATCTCATGGAGATTGGCACAACCTGTTACTACGATTGATCAAGAAGGCTTAGGGACCTTGACAAGGTTGACCATTACCTCCAATTCGCCAAGGTCAATTCTCTGTGAATGCTCGACAAGGTCGACTTTCTTTGCTATGAAATTGTAAATTGCCTAAGAGTATCTGTTTACTCTGAATATCACAACTCCATGTACTTAGGAGAAGCAAGGCTTCCCTTTCGTCATTCGGCATAGCAGTTTCCACAGTTTGGAATATGTTATTAGCATACAAACTTGGGAAACCTTGCCAAGATGTTTGCCAGGTTTTGCATTCCACGCGGGTGTATCTGCTACATACGCTAACTCAAGCAAGCAATACATATGGCTATGAGCGAGATTCGATTGAATTATCAAATATTTGGCCAGAAGTGGGCGGCAAGGTTAGTAACTTTCAAGTTATGTTTGTTTTTTTAAAAAAAAACTTTTCACTTTGCAAAAGTTCTCTCTGATTTGCAAAGAAAAGTGCTTGGGAAGACTCCATACGAAGCCACTGTACAAAGCAAAGTGCTTTGCCAGATTTCTAATGGTCATTCACGGGTGTGCTAGAGAGAGAAATGCTACTACACATAGATAGAACGGAGTATCCCATTGTTGTAAGCTGAGGAGGAGATGGAGAAGCATTAGAGAGAGAGAGAGAGAGAGAGAGAGAGAGAGAGAGAGAGAGAGAGAGAGAGAGAGAGAGAGCAAAGTAAGAGAGAGTGAGAAGATCTACAACCTTAGAAGATCTTCACTTTTTACTTGGTGAGCCAAAGGTTCTTTTTCCTCTATCTAGTCACAAAAGCCACCACATGGAAAAGCTTCAAATTATATATTTTTTAAAGGCAATGAGAGCTGCTAATAAAAAACACAGCCGTATATATAAAAGTAGTATCGCAGGTTGCCAAGTAAGGCAACGGTTCGGAGGTTCACAAAGGCGCAACAGTTCAAAGTTAGAGGTTAGCAAAGTCAGCAGTTCGGAGGTTTCTCTGCAGGTTTGTCTTTGCGAGAGAGAGAGAGAGAGAGAGAGAGAGAGAGAGAGAGAGAGAGAGTCCTATTATCATCCTCGGAGGTCAAATATGACCTATGAAACCAAATGAACATGTGACGTGGTGTGAGTGGAGGTCATTATAAGTGACTCTCGATGCTCAAAAATGGCTAAAATGAGTGTCACAATAGAGAGTCCACATTGTGGTTGGGAGACGAAGGTATGTAGGGAGAGATCATGGCTGAATATATGGGGAAAAGAGGACCTAATGTGGTCAAAATTTGAGCACTCAAGTAGTGTGTGGTACTCACTCTCTCGCACTTGACAAGGGCATAAGGTGCAAACTCGATGAGACTCTTCACCAGTGCCCCAACGTCCTGTCTCACAATGTAGAGAATGGGAGCTAAGATGAATGGAGGCAATAATGCAGCTCGCACTCAACGCGATGGGCTCAAGGATGTAGAGATGGGTTCGGTTACCTTGTTTGAAGAAGAAGAGAGATTTGTAGTTCGGGGCAACATGTGTGGTGTAATTACTGAAGCGAGAACCTCCGAATTTCTCCCAAGCCATGATACACTGGTGTTGTAAGAAGGGCTCATTTACTTGGGAGTCGATCGACGCATCCTTGACCAAGTGACATGCATCCCATCTTCCAAACAATTTCTTGATGTCAAGCATCCACCCCGAACTTAGTATTTTGCTCTTGCATGTCTTTTGGACCTTTTGACTTGCTTCATATACAATTCTAAGAATTCGATACAAAGGGCTACGTTGTGTCTTAAGCATGTACTCACAACCCTTTGCATGCCTGTTGAGAGGCACATGTTAGAAACTGACTCTGAATAGCTAAGTCGGATTTTGACTTATCGGATATTTACTGAGCTGTATTTTGCTAAGTCGGATGTAACTGTCTTTCAGTTGCAGCCTGCTGAATGTCTTGTGACTGGGTAGTTAAGTCGGATTTATCTATATAAGTGGGGAATGTATGTGCGCACGATATATCTGTTCTCTGATATGAATGTGATGATGATGGTGCAGTGCAACAACTATTCAGTGTATTCTCTGCTTACTCTGATATTTTGAGTAGTCATGTTTACTGTGTCTGAATTGTTGTTAATGAAGTATGGTGGAGTAGATGGTTATTCTTGCTGTGTATGATGTTCATGTGTTGACCTAACCCACAACACATTTGGCGATCCACTGGGTTAACGTTTATTTTCAAGTAATGATGCATGTCAGAGGGAGACAGGAGAGTAGGAAGAGTGTACTACACAAGGGCTCAAGCACAGGCTGGAAACATTGATCCATTTAACTATGATCATGACAATCAGCAATCACCCGATGCTCAGGGGCAGCAACCTGTAGACCAAGGAGGGGTAGGATCAGGAGCAGCAGGAGAAGAGAGAGTGAGGCAATTTATTGGAGCTTTATTCCTGGCAAGAAGAACCACCAGGAGAAGGATCCAGTTTGACCCACTTCAGGGGGCTACCAGGCAAAGACCTAGGAGACCACCACAACCCATTCCAATGGCTCAACCACCACCCAACCCAAAGGTCAAGGTAGCCAAGTTTAGAGCAGGGAGTAAGGAAGATGCTGACTGTCATGTGGCACAGTTTGAAACTAAGTGGCAGGCAAGTGGCTATCAGGTGATGTATGTTGATGGAGTAAAGATGGAACAGTTTGCTGCCACATTGGAAGGAAAGGCCATGAGTTGGTTCAGCCAATATGGCATTGCACATTTTGCTACTTATAATTCTTTGAAGCAGGCATTTCTGCAGAGATTTAGAAAGGAGAAGACTCCGACCGATGTCCTGAGAAAACTCAGAGACATTAAGCAAAATAAGATGCTGGTTGAAGACTATGCACAGAAGTTCAGAATTTTAGTAGAAAGATTGCAGGGGAATGAAAGACCCACTAATGAAATGTTAGCAGGTTATTTTTTGAAAGGATTGAGAAGCAGCTTAAAGGGAGCAGTAGCTAGCATTGATATTGCTGGAGGTTTGGATGACCTTGTTACTGCTGCTGCAAGGGTGGAGAAGAGACTTGGCATGACCAAAGCAAAAGGAAAAGAAGACAGTGACTCAGATTCAGAAGAAGCATCTGAAGACACAAATTCCAGTGGGAACTCAGATTCAGACTCACCATCAGACAGTGATGAGGAAACAGAAAAAAGAAAGAAGAAACAGAGCAGTAAGAAGAAGAAAGTCAAGCAAAAGCAGAGTATTGAGCAAGATTTGGTAGGCAAACTTAAAAAGTTTGGTTATTCTGTTGTAGCACCTAAAGAAAAAGTGTATTGTCACATTTGTGAAAGGGATGGACATAGTACTGCTAGCTGTTGGTATAATCCAAAGAATAGAGGGCAGACAACACCTAACATAGGAAGAGGAAGACCAGAAATTGGAGCAAATCAAGCAGTACCATTTAGGGGAAGACCACCATTCCAGAGGACAAGACCTCCTAGACCTCCTTGGAGAGACCAGGAGAACAATAATAATAGGAGACCATGTGTGTACTGTGGTGCACCAGATCACTGGGTAGGTCCCAATTGTGCTTTATGGGTGAAGCATAGGGAAGAAAGGGGAATGCCCATTGTGAGATATAATCAGCCCAATCAACCTGAAAATCAGCAACAGCAGCAGCAGCAAAATCAGCCAGCAGCTCAGGCAAATGTAATCTTGTTTGATGTGCTTTCTCAGGATAAGCAGATGCAAGATACTGACCAAGAACAGGAGCAACAAGGGAATGAAGAGGAACATCAATGGGCTTGTGACTGTAACCAATGTGTGCAGGAGGATCATGTTGAAGTTCTAGCAGTGACTAGGTCTAAGGATAAAGCACCTTTGGATTGGAAGGAGCAAAAAGGGGTAAGAGACCAGGTTACAAAAAGGATTGCCAAACACCAGGTAAAGCAGGTGGATATTGAGGATGACCCAAAAGAAAAGGAAGAGCAGAATAAAGGGAGTAAGGAGGTGGAAAATAAACAGGATAAGGATTGGTTTGAAATACTTATTAGCTCACCTCTTCAATTATCTTTGGATCAGTTGTTGCAACTGGTTCCAGCTTTCAAAGACAGATTGTTCAGAAAGCTGCAGAACCTGAATGGACTTGGCACAATGGACAGGCAGTTTTATCCAGCAGCAGCAAATAGAATTGATCCAGCAGATGTGGACTTTGTGGTACCAGTTATTAAAGTACACTTTCTTGGAGAAAATTTTGATGATCTGTTATTGGATGGAGGCTCTGGGGTGAATATTTTACCAGAGGCAGTGTACAAAAGAATGGAGTTGGGAGCTATGGCTCCAGCACCTTTTCAGGTGAAAATGGCAGACCAATCTAGGGTACAACCTTTGGGAATTCTCAAAGCACAGGAAATTTAGGTGTCAGGATTATCCTTTTTTGTTAATTTTGTGGTACTCAGAATGTCAGACTCAGCAGCTGCATATGAAATGCTATTAGGAAGGCCTTGGTTCAGATTGGCTAAAGTAAGACAGGACTGGGGAGAAAATGTTGTCATATTGAAAAAAGGGAAAAAGAAAGTAACCATACCTATGAGGGGAAGGAAGATGGTTCCATTAAGTGAGAAACCACTGTTTGCTCAGACTATTAATTTTGCTGATGAGGTCACAGATGACCAAGAGGAAGAGTTCTTGAAGGCCAATCCAACTGTTGTACCTGTGTTTGAAGTAGATGTGGAAAGCATGTTACAGCAAGGTAAGGAACAGGGTGAGCCAGATACAGGTTTAGCACCAGGACAGACAGTGCAGGGTAAGGAACTGTTACAGTTGGTGGACCAGAAATATGCTATGTCTGATAAGGAACAGATTCAGCAGGAAGAAAAGGAGGCCAGGGATATGGCTGAGAAAATTTATGAAAAGAAGTTTGGGGCATCAAGCAGGGTAGAAAAGGAGGAGCTTCAGGAGCTGAATTTCGGAACAGAGGCAGAACCAAGAATGGTCAGAGTGAGTGCACACATTCAAGGGGAATTTCTGGCACAGCTGTTGCAATTATTGGTTGATTATAAGGATGTGTTTGCTTGGGATTATTCTCAGGTGAGAGGCATTGACCCAGCACTACATCAGCATAGGATTAATTTGAAAGAGGGTGCAAAACCAATTGTGCAGCAAAGATATAGAATGAATCCTAACTTTGCCAAACAGGTGAAGGAGGAGCTTGATAAGCTCCTGGCAGTAGGGTTCATTAAACCTGTACATGAAGTATCATGGTTGTCTCCTATACTGGTTGTGCCAAAGAAAAATGGAGCTTTAAGAGTATGTGTGGATTATAGAAAATTGAATGCAGCAACCATTACTGATCCCTTTCCTATGCCATTTTGTGATGCTGTGTTGGATGCAGTAGCTGGTCATGAAATGTACAGCTTTTTGGATGGTTTTTTTGGTTATAATCAGATTAGTGTTGCTGAGTCGGATCAGCATAAAACAGCTTTTATAACTGAATGGGGAGCCTTTGCATACACAGTGATGAGTTTTGGGTTAACCAATGGACCACCTTCATTTAATTTTGTTGCTCATAAGGTGTTTGAACCTTACTTACAGGACTTTATGAGAGTCTTTGTGGATGATTTCTCAGTGTTTGGAAAGAAGGATAAACATCTGCTACATCTGAAGCTCTGTTTTGAAAGATGCAGACAATTCAGGATGGCTATGAATCCTTATAAAAGTGTAATTGCTGTGAGGAGTGGAATACTTTTAGGACATGTGGTGTCAGAAGCAGGAATGGCTATAGATGTCAAGAAAATAGAAGCCATTCAAGCAGCACCAGTTCCTACCAATGTTAAAGAATTAATGAGGTTTGTTGGACAGACAAAGTGGCACTCCAGATATTTGAGGTATTTGTCTAATGTATGCTTGCCATTAACTCAATTAACAAAGAAGGATGTGGCATTTGTATGGGATGAGCCTCAGCAGAAATCATTTCAGATGTTGAAGAAAATGATATCAGTAGCACCAATTTTGCAGCCACCTGATTGGTCATTGCCTTTTCATGTGTTTGTTGATGCCTCGGATATAGCAATAGGAGATGTACTGATGCAGGAGAAGGAGAAGGGATGGTTCAGACCTGTGTATTATGCAAGTAGGGTTCTCACAGGTGCAGAAAGAAACTATCCTATGACAGAAAGAGAAGCTTTAGGGATGGTATATGCATTGAATAAGTTCAGGCATTACTTGTTGGGGAACAAGATAGTTTTTCATGTTGATCATCAGGCCTTGTTGTATTTGATCAAGAAGCCACTTCTTATTGGAAGGCTTGCAAGATGGATGTTGTTGTTGCAGGAGTTTGACTTTCAGATTGAGCATACTCCTGGGAAGGAGCATGTAATTGCAGATTATCTAAGCAGGATTGAAACAGGTGAAGCACCTACTGGGGTAGATGATGCACTTCCTGATGCTCAGTTGTTTGATGTGCAGACTGCTGTGACTGAGTCTTGGTATGATCAATTGCTGATGTTTTTGACTGATGGAACTATACCAAGGGAGTTCAATGCTGATCAGAGAAGAAAATTTGCACTGAAAACTAGACCCTATTTAGTTATTGCAGGGGCACTATATAAGAAAGGCATTGATCAAGTGATAAGAAGATGTGTGCCAGAATTTGAGCAAAGTGCAGTCTTGCAGGAAGCACATTCAGGCACAGCAGGAGGGCATTTCTCGGGAGATATTACAGGGAAGAAGATTTTGCAGGCTGGATTATGGTGGCCCACAGTTTTAAAGGATGCACATGATTATGCCAAAAGATGTGTAATTTGTCAGAAAACAGGTCAACCTGATTCAAACAGGGATAGGATGGGGGATCATCCTATTTTGCCTTTGGAACCTTTTCAAAAGTGGGGTTTGGACTTTGTAAGACCTGTCAAACCAACTTCCAAGAGGGGATGCAGATACATTTTAGTGGCTACAGATTATTGCACTAAGTGGGTAGAAGCAGTAGCATTGAAGGATAATAAAGCTTCAAGTGTGGCCAGATTTCTTTATCATAACATTATGACCAGGTTTGGGTGTCCAGTGGAGCTGGTAAGTGACAGAGGAACTCATTTTCTGAATGAAGTAATTTCAGAGCTAACAAGGACACATATGATTATGCACAAGAAGTCTACAACATATCATCCACAGGCTAATGGTCAGGCTGAGAGCTCCAACAAAACACTGGTAAGGATTTTGAAAAAGATTGTGACAGAGAATCAGAAGGATTGGGATGATAAGTTGGATTCTGCCTTATGGTCCTTTAGAACAGCTTTCAAAGTCACTACTGGTATGACACCATTCAAGCTGGTGTATGGGCTGGAAGCTGTGGTGCCTATGGAGTTTGTGGTACCAAGTTTAAGAGTCTCAGCAGAGAAGATGTCTCCAAAGTTGTCAGTACTACACAGGAACAAATATCTGATGCAGCTGGAGGAGGATAGGTTGGTAAGCTCTTACATTACTGAAGTCATACAAAGAAGAAGACAAGCATGGGTGACCAAGAATGTGAAGTTCAAGATCTTTCAGGTTGGAGATTGGGTAATGTTGTACAACTCTAAGCTGGGACCACATCCTGGTAAATTGTCATTGAGATATCAGGGACCATATCAGATTGTGCAGGATAAAGGACAAGGGACATTCATCATAGCTGATGTGTTTGGTACAAGAGTGGAAAAGGCAGTTAATGGTTTCAGGCTGAAGAAATTTCAGGGAAAGCCACCTCATTTGGACTGGCCAAGTGTAGCCTGTATGACTGTAATACCCCTACAGCCAGGAGATTCAGAATCAGCAAAAGGAAAAGGAAAAATGCTGGCTTGCATGGATTTGAGGAGGTCTTTTCATAGTATCCCATATAATTCACGGGTTGGAGGAAGTAGGCAGTTCCAAAGTGCACATCCGATTCAACATTGTAGATGTTGGAAGAGTACCTGTGTCGGAACTGACCAAGTCGGAATTTTTAATAAGAAATTATTAGGCCGGATTAATAACTTCGGGGAGTGTGCTGAAAAGAAGTTTCGTAGCACTTCAAGGATACTGGGTGGAGATATGTGTGCATGGTGCAGCGAGTATAATCATACATGCAACAAAAGTTCAGTACACATGCAGTAGCGCGGAGCATTCGGGTTTTCTCTTGAAGAAGCTTTATTCAGTCCTGCCATGCCGAAAGCAAAGCAATTGATGGCCATGCAACCACAGCCTGATGAGGAGCAGACCGACGGTTCGGGGCGACGTTTGAGAAGCAAATCTTTGCCTATGCGGCTTGACGTTAGCAGTGCAGACGAAAACAGTGACTCTGCAGAAGAGGAAACGCCAACGCCGACTCCTGTGTCAGAAGGTAAGGTGATGCAAGCATTAATGGACCCTTTTATGGATTTCAAAGTTGACATATATTGTCAGGAAGAGCGCAACGCCATATGGTTGCAGCAGGTAGGATTGTATGAGTTTGCCATTCTGCCTTGGGAAGAATGTAGAAACAATGTATATGCAAAGTCTCAGTTGGAAATACTTAGGAAGACTAAGGGGAGAGTGTCACCGCATGTGGTACTCAATGTGGAGTTGGTGTCTGAGGTGTTCAAGCTGCCTTTGCATCCTAATACACCTATTCCAAAGTGTTCAGAGGAAGCACTGAAAAAGGAGTTTGGTCCAAGAGAAGGAGGCAGGCAGTATTACATGTTAAAGAATGTGGCATATGCTAGGAGAGAGCAGCTTAAGTGGTACTTGGAGAGGCTATGCTTTATTGTGAAGTTTGATTATATGTCAAAAGAAAACTTTGCACCATTAAGCTATGCAGAGCAAGGAGGAGAAGTGAGCTGGGCTCATTGGGTGTATGAAAAGTTGGCAGCAGAGATTCATTCTTCAGACAAGAGGAAGACACAGGCAAATAGTAGGATATGTGGTTACTTGTCAGCATTGTTTTTTTTTGCACAGAGAGTACAGAATGGTGAAGCAAGGTGGCCTGTGAAAGCAGAAAAACTGGTGCAGGAGAAGCAGCAGCCAGTTCAGATTGAGCATCCCATCATGGTGCATTCTGAAAAGACAGGATTTGTGAAGTTTAATGCTAAGCATATGGAGGCTTATGAGGATTTGGTGAAAGCCAAATATACTCCAGGAGAGGCCTTTGAAGAAATCACAGCAAAAATGCAGTTTGCAGAATTTGGGACCATGGATGTTGATTCACCAATGCAGGTAAAAGCAGAGGAAACACCAATAAAGCTTGGTATGGCTTTCACACTATCCAACAAGAGGAAGAAGTCTGAACCAGTCAGCAGAGTGTTTTCTAGATTAGATTTCAGTACTGAGGAAGTCTCTGGAGTATCAGTAGATACTGGGAAATTGGACAGTGATAAAGTAGTTCAGATGCTGCAGCAGGTGCAGGAATTTGTGAGGCAGCAGAATAATATGCTGAAGGTTCAGAGTATGCAAGCTGAAAGGAATGCAGAAAAATTGATGGAGTTTAAAGGACAGGTGTCACAGGTGAAAGAGTTTGAAGAGCAGATAGCTATGATGAAAGTAAAGTATGAGCAGGATATGGAGGAAACAGTGGGGAAACAGAAGATGGAGTTAGCAAAAGTGAAGAGATCATTGGGGGAGTTTAAGCAATGGACTGAGAAACTGGAGGCAGCGGTTGCTTTGGAATTGGAAGACATGGCAAAGAGGAATGCAGAGTTACAAGTCACTGTGGAAATGCAGAGGTTGAGATTGGAACCTTTGCAGATATTAGAGCAACAGATGTTGGCACAGGAGGAAATTAGCTTGAGTGCAGTATTAATGAAAGAAGGAGAAGTGTCTATTCTCAAGCAGCAGTTAGCTTTGGTTGCACAGGAGATGTGGCAAAAGACCAAGGAAAGAATGAGATTTGTCATTAAGTATCCATATGAGGTGCTAAAGGCAGGGTTAGTGCATGAGGTAGAAGCACAATTGTTGAAGGAAGTGGAGGAATTGCAAAAGGAGAGAGACTGTTTGAAGCAGCAGGTTCAGCAGATGGAAGAGAATAAGAGACAACAGCTTGCAGAGTCAGAAAAGAAAGAGGAGAATTTTACTAATAGTTTTTTGATGCAGGATGTAGCTGAGGAGAAAGTGGCAGAAGAGCAGATTGATACTGTGATTGTAGATAGAGCACAAGAGGTGGAAATGGAAAAAGCTGATGCAGCAGAATCAGATGCAGTAAAGGAAGCAGAGCTGGTGGATCATAAAGTGAATGCTGAGGACCAGATTAAGGAAGAAGTTGTACAACAGAGGGTGGATTCCTGATCAAGGGATATGTGAATCCGGGTCAGATTTCTGCGAAATCTACCACCGGGGCGTGCCATGTGTTGAGAGGCACATGTTAGAAACTGACTCTGAATAGCTAAGTCGGATTTTGACTTATCGGATATTTACTGAGCTGTATTTTGCTAAGTCGGATGTAACTGTCTTTCAGTTGCAGTCTGCTGAATGTCTTGTGACTGGGTAGTTAAGTCGGATTTATCTATATAAGTGGGGAATGTATCTGCGCACGATATATCTGTTCTCTGATATGAATGTGATGATGATGGTGCAGTGCAGCAACTATTCAGTGTATTCTCTGCTTACTCTGATATTTTGAGTAGTCATGTTTACTGTGTCTGAATTGTTGTTAATGAAGTATGGTGGAGTAGATGGTTATTCTTGCTGTGTATGATGTTCATGTGTTGACCTAACCGACAACAATGCCCAAGACCTCAATGGGAAGTGATCCGGACTCAAGAAGTAAGAGCATGTAGGGTGTAGAGAGAGAGAGAGAGAGAGAGAGAGAGAGAGAGAGAGAGAGAGAGAGAGATTACACTCTTACACGCACTCTTGAAGCATGGGAGGCTTGCATACTGCGTGTGCAAGAGAGTGATAACCATGGCTACTGCATCTTTGACCTCATGAGTGGGCCCTTCTTTCATCCAACCCGCGTTGGAGAAGGGATCCCTCTCTAGCTCGTCGTTGAAGCCATCATGATTTTTCTCAACTTCATTTGGTGTCGAGCCCTATGCGAGGGTTTCATGATCTCTATAGGATGATCTCAAGGAGGTGGCGTCCAAGTGCAGTGAAGTTTGAAAATTTGTTCTTGTGAGTCTGACCACCTCCACACTCATTGTCTCTAGAGCCAATGCAGAATGCCCGCCGAAGAGTCTTTCCTATGATGAGTTGCAAGGTTTGACATACACGGAAGTCAAGGAAAGTGGTATTGCTAACCAGTGTCCCATTATCAAGGGTGGAGCCAATACCTTTGGTCTCAAGCTTGGAAAATATCAGCTTAAGTAGTTGTGCTTGGAGCCCACCTCTTTCAAGGTGAAAGTAGAGTCTCAGTTCAAGGGAGGAGTCCCACATTTTCAGCTAACCAAGCTCATGACAAGGCTTACGTACACCTTGGATGAGATTAAAGGTCCTTTGGAGGTAGGTATTGAAGGGACTCTCATATTTGAGGAGCAAGATGGAAGCAACTATGCTCCAAATACTGTCCAGATTCCTGGGGGTGAAAGGGTGGCCTTGTTCATGGTGCCCTAGAGTTCTTGGCTACGGCACAAAGGCACGCAACATGAGGCTGGCCAAAGCACTCATCCAAGTGATCTAGCAACATGGCTACCCTTTCAAACAAATCAAGCTGGTGGCATTCTTGACAGACGGCATGTTCGGCAAGAAGATTCTCAAGGGCCTCCTCCGACTTAAGAGGACCACCTTCTACAGTGTACACCAAGGTGGCATCAATTTCTACCAGCACGCTCGATTTCTCACCCTTCTCCTTCTTGCTGGTGTGCAGTCCATAAAAATGCAGAGGATGCTCTCTCTCTCTCTCTCTCTCTCTCTCTCTCTCTCTCTCTCTCTCTCTCTCTCTCTCTCTCTCTCTCTCTCTCTATCCTACACACACACACACACATGACATTGGGACGTGACATTTCCGCATCATGCAACGGTCACAAGACCAAGCCATATCCTACCTCCATCGGTACGACTACCTCCCTGTCGGCTCTCTCTCTCTCTCTCTCTCTCTCTCTCTCTCTCTCACACACACACACACACACACACACACACACACACACACACACACACACACACACACACACACACACACACACACACACACACACACACACACACAGTTATGCTCTCAAGTATCTTCGCCTCCATCCACTCAAACCCGATCATAAAAACCAACAATAAATTGGCCTTGCTGCTAAAGTGTAGTCAGTAAAAAAATAGATCAGAACGAGCCCACTATGAACGCTAGTCAACAGACAACCCAATTTCCTCTAATCATATTTCAATTAAGTACACGTATTCTCTTTAAGATTATTCAATATCCTACATCTAATTTATTTGTCTTAATGCATGTTAATTTGTGTATCGTAGGGAAAATATATATTCGCAACACTTGACATTTCGACTGTACGAGTGCAACTCCAGATACATAGCACCACAAGGTCCATTTTTTGTATCTAATTTCTCATGTCTATGCGTTTGCTTGGCGCAACACATAAACGCTACAGGGCAGGGCACGGCTTCCGTTTCTTATAATTATTAAAGAGACCATAGTGCCAACTCTCCACATACTTTTGTATGGCACTTTTGCATGACGTCCACTGTATACTTTGCAACTTCAATCTATGCGGTTTCATTGTGAGATGTAATGTTTAACTATTCACATTACTTTTTTGTAGCTTGACTCAAATATGGACATGTAGATTCGAGAATTGTATAGCACCAGTACAACATTGCATGTCAGTAAAACAATTCATTTCTTGTTGTAGTTGATTACCGCTTTATCCATTTTCTTGTTTTAGAATCTTTCACATTACTCCGTTTGGTTCGTTTTACTCAGACGTTGTTTTCACAACTATATATTCTATATCAATTAAGAACCATACATTCAATATTGATCAAAAACTGCAAATGGTAATAATGCACGCAACTCTTTGTAGTGTATTGAAGTAGTGAATGCACAAGTAGTGAATACATGTAGTGTATTACAGTAGTAAATGAACCTTGTGCATCTTTACTTTAGGTCTAAATAATTGATGCCATACTATATTTGTCCTCCTTTCTCCCATACTAGGTGTCACGTATGAAATTCTCAAGGCCTACAAGGTTACAGTCCAAGCGTCAATAAAAGCCAGGGAGCAAAATGCAACCAAGTTGAAACTAGCTCACCGTCCATATGTTAGGTCATGGTTGGAAATTACTACACTGCATAAAGATTGGAGCATGCAATATGACATCCTTGCTCACAATCTAGAAAACACTCCTATTTCACTCCCTACAGTATTATTGTTGGGCACTTAACTTTGATCCTCCCATAAACATAATAGTAGTTCTAATATGTGTCTGCTTCTCTTCAAAATTCAATAACTCTCTCAGAAATAATCCATATAATCTCTATTAATTGAAGCTCTTAACTTTGTCTCCTCCAAATAAACATAATAGAATTTCTTAAATGTATATCCCTTAAATAGCTACCTTGGGGATTACAGAAAGTACACTTGCTTTCCTTAGCATAAAGTTGATGTTGACGTAGAATTTCTAACACTGTTCGGACATGTTCTTCATGCTCTGCTTTGTCTTTAGAGTAAATCAAAATATCATAAAAAAAGACTAGGACAAAGTCATCCAAGTAAGTTCTAAAGATATCCTGCATTAGTAGATGCTTGCAAGTGCATTTGTAAGACCAAAGGACATGACTGTGAATTCATAATGCCCATACCTAGTGTTAAAAGCTATCTTCGGTATGTTTGATTCTTTGATTCTGATCTGATAATATCCTTATCGAAGATCAATCTTTGAAAAGATCTTGGATCCATGGAGTCTATCCAACAATTCAAAATCAGATACTTGTTCTTGACAGTCATTTGGTTAAGTCCACGATAATCTATGCATAGCCGCAAAGATTCATCCTTCTTCTTTTAAAAAAGAACTGGTGCACCAAAGGAGAAGTACTAGGTCTAATGAACTCGATCAGTTGCCTAAGCTGCTCTTTAAGTTCTATAGCTTTTGGTAATGACATCTTGTACGGTCTCTTAGAAACAGGTACACACCTTGGTATAGTTTATATATCATGGTCTACCTTACAATACGGTGGCAGATTGGTCAAATCTTCTGGGAAAACATCGGCTTATCTTTCAACCATTTTGGGTGAAAGTTTGAATCTGATTGTTCCACCTTGTTAAGCTTCACAACATAAATCTGTTGTCCCTTCTTAAGTCCCTTTAGAAGTCTACTGGCTTTAACTAAATGAGCCTTGGGCATCCCATTTTTTCATTGAACTAGAGCTTCATTCCCAAGATTATCTATGAAGATTCCCTGAGCACAATGAATATGGCCTTGTTTCTTTTCCAACCAATCCATTCCTAAAATTCCGTCATAAATTCCTAAAGGTAAAGTAGGAAACGGCACATAAGTAGCATAACCCCCTAATTCAAAATCTATCAAGCCTGCGGAATGTTGAGATAACACTTCCTTCCCATTAGCTAGTTCTACTACTAGTCTACTTGCAGGATACTGGCTTAGCTTTAACTTCCTCATGCATCTAGGAGATAGAAATGAATGCGTCTTCCATAGTCTATGAGAAATTCAACTTTATCACCTTGGCGTGTTCTAGGAGTTTGAATTATAGCATACTGCTGGTGAGCACCAGGATTATCTATGGTAGCATGCAGCATTGCCCTTTCATCTGCTTCATCTCCTACAATCGGTTGTCCAACTGAAGCATTCACCATAGCAACTGCACCACGTCCTCGTCCTCTGCCTCCTCTTCCTCGTCCTCCACGATTATTTGGTTGACCTCTTCCATTGGCATTGAGAGGTACTGCATTTGCACCGGATGCACGAGTCTTCTCGGGACACTTGTTTTTGTAATGGTTGTACTCTTGGCATTCTTAGGAGCACACGTTGGGAAATTCGGTAGCAGTTGAAGTAGCTACCAAGGGAAGATTCTGATAAGCAAGGTTTTCTGGTCTGTTATTCCAATTATTTGTTATGGCCCTCTTCGCTAAGTAATTTCTTCTGCCCTGAGCAGCTTTCATGATTTCCACAGCTAACGGCTTGGCTCTTAACAAAGAATCTTGCAATGTTGTTGGTCTAAGAGCTTCCAACCTATTGTTCAATGGTTCTATGAGGACTTGGCAGAACCTAGCCACTTGTTGTTCCAAGGTCATGTTTGGCGCATATCTCTTCAGAGTCACGAACTTGGAGTAATACTCCTCTACAGTCAAGGATAGCTGCTTGTGTGAGAAAAACTCGTTCATTTTGATGGCCCTATGAGCTGGCAGCAAGTAGCATTCGGTCACCACAGTCTTAATTTCTTCCCATGACTGAGAAGATCCAACAATGTCGGAGTCCTGGCAATGTTGTTTCCACCATATTTTGGCGTCTTCGGTGAGTCGGAACATGGCAAGCATAGTTTGATTCTGCGGATGAGTTCCCGCAACTTCAAAATAATCCTCCATGGCCTCGATCCAAACCTCTACATCTCGTTCCACGTTAACCCCTTGACCTTTGAATTTGGGGGGTTGCGCTTGCTTGAGAAGAAGTTTTTTCTCCTGAGACACGGTATAAAGAGCAGAAGAAGGTGCCTACATGATTTCATAAGATCGGTAGAATGACGAATTTAAAGAATTATCACATGACTAAAACTTAAATTGATCTTCAGAATAGGCACAAGATCAAGACATTCACTTCAAAAGACTTGATTCTTTAATCATAAAGTGAATATTTACAGGATAGCCTTACAAAAGAGGCTTAGGGTATCTCATCCTAACTTATTACAAATTTTTGCGACACCTAAAGAATTCGCATAGCCGGCTGTCTTGGGATATGGTGATACAAATGATGGGTGTTTGTAGTCACATTTCTACAGTCCTCTAATTGGTTGGTATAGTAGTTCCTATACTCATTGGAGATCGGGAAGTAAATTACAAGATCCATATTCCTAGGGGTACACGGAGGAATAGAAAAAGTTGTGAGCCTTCGATATGAAATTGTCTCCACCACTTTCTCCCATAGCCATTCGTTCAGGGGTTTCTCCGTGCCTCTTAGATAAGTGGGAACAGTGATAGTCGAGTTTGTACCCAAGAAGTAGTACAATTGAACTACTCTCAGTTCCTCTTCCCAGCGTAGTTTCTTTAAGTCCGTGGTAAGACATCCCAGCTTCCAAGCATTGATGTAATAAATCTCGCCTTCATTGCTCCAGTCGAGCTCCCAGCCTTTATCTATGCGAGTCGAATGAGGAGTGTGAGCCTTCATCAACAACTCCATCACGCTCGGTCGAAAAAGATAGTTTGGAGAACGACACGGACTCTCATAAGTAAGCTCGAAGACTCGGAACTTGCAATATTCAACCACAGGATCTTCCTGAAATATTGATGCATAAGCCTTGGATTAGCTATCCAATTTTTCTTGTTTTAAATTTTTAGACAGTACAATTTTTTCCAAACTAACATAGGCTTTGAATCCTAAGCTCTGATACCAGCTGTGAGGTCCCCTCCCTATCTCACCTTGATGAAATAGGAGGACACCTCACGGTCGCTAGATCCTATGCAGAAGCAAACAAAAATTGGCTAAGAATAAAACCAGTGGATGGTCTCTCATCACTTAGTGAGTTGAGTCCAAGCCACCAGTGAAAGGAATCTAGCTCCGTCCCACAGGGGAAGCATAATTACATAGGTCCTAATCTCATCTTCCAGGAGGAGAAGCAACCTCAGTGCCTTTTTCTCATAGCTTTCAGAGGCACGTACACCAAGTTCCTGCCGCTCTGGGGTAATAAGATATTTAATTTCGTACTCTATCACACACGGTAGCTGAAAGTTCCCGACTGATCAGGACCACCCGTCTTGTAGGCTTTGGCACACCGAGCCAAGCCCCCACTTTTCACCCCGCACTCACACAAAATCTTTGTGTGGCCTAATTACTAACACATTGTTGTTCAACACTTATGATTCCTTCTTTATATTTCCTTGACACAAGTTCCTTAAGAAAATCCCTTCAATCAAGAAAAATTGGCACCAAAACATATCATTCCTAGGAAAAAGTACTCAACAATACAATATTTTCATTAAAAATCCCAATGTCCCGGAGTCATGAGGACCTCCAGCGATTGTTGACTCCATCTGTTGTCAACTAGCCGCTCATACAACCAGTCCATGATCCACCCAATTCCTGGAGTAACTCTCCGGGTAAAATCATGTATCCACCACATCAAAAGAAATCCATGGACATATCCACCGCATAAAAAGAAAGTCGTGGATTTAGCTCCTGCGATAACTTCGCAAGCTACCGCCCTGTGATCAATAGGGGGTTCAAACTAAGTCGACATTGAAATAATGAATGAAATTTAATTGAGATAGTTTTTCCTAACAACCATTCTTTCCTACCTCAAAACAGTGTTTCCATAAAGCATTTCTTTCCTATTTAATTTAAATTTAAATTTAGATAAAACCATTAAAGTGTTTATGCCGTTGTCTCAGTTGGATTTCCAACACATTTTGGGGAAGTTTAGACATTCCTAAAGTTATCGTAATGCAATGCTTATGTAAGGTACAAAATAAAATCCATCCTACCTCATGAATTTCCTCCTTGTTGCTTCGTGAGATGGCCGGATTTCACTCTCTCATTGGTGCTTTACTGTTGGTCACCATGTTGGTAGTTCCCGCCTCGCGGTCGTTAGCACCACCAAACCGAGTTCTTTTGGGAGCCATTTCTCACTACTAGGATTAGTTCTTTCGGTAAAACGAAGAGACTATGTGTGGTAAAAAAAATTCCACAACAACCAATGAGAAAACTTGACAAGGATAGCCTTAATCTTACACATAATACTAGGCTAATTTACAAAGCTTTCACAACTATAAGTGTGCAAGTTAACTCAAGAATACAACGAGATGATTATGCCATAATTACTCATAAACTCGTCCTAAGATTATGATAACCAAAACTTCTCCTATATGCAATATGAGATCAAGATTAATGCACTAACTAGATGCATCAATATAACACACAATGATAGACTAAATACCAATTGTAATAGATGATTAACTTCCGCACATACATAGATTATGCATAATTTTCTAGTGCAAAACAAGACCCTAACTATGCATCTTTTAGTATACAAGAAGTCTCATAATTATACCCTAATTTCATGGGCAAATCAAGGATTTAATTACCTTATTTATACTTCAATTTGGGTACATAACAAAGAGGGAAAAAAAAATATTCGGCATATCTTAGAGAATCATAGGTGAAAGAGCTTTACAACATAATTATGCATAACATGCTTAAATAGCAACAATAATTATGTGCATAAACTTATGCTCAATTAAAGAAAAATTAGATATTCTTAAGAAGTAAGGTGCTCCTTAATCCAACAATGGAAATACAATCAATGGATGGAAACCATTGACAATACCTCACACGGATTATAATAGGAAATAGATTGTTTAATGTTGTAGCCAACTACCATAATTAGGCTCAACATAGGAATCGTCTAGAGAAAAGAGGTTATGGAGCAATAGGATTAGCATAAACATAATTTAATTACCCTTGGTTAAGATCTCCTTTGTGTACTACATGATGTAGAAAAGGCTTCACAAAAATGCACTCTAGCAGCAACACTTCCTTGCATTGTATTGGGGATTGTGTGTCCACTAGAGAGGGTTGAAGCTACTCTTATATAGGCATCCCCCTCAAGGAGGTTCAATTTGCCTTGCTAAAACTGGAACTAGAGAGTCCATACATACACACACACACACACACACACACCTCCGAGTGCCCTATCAGGTGTGTGGGTTCCCTAGTGAGGTGTCCTCACTTGCCCATCTCACTTACCTATTTTGCCTCTCTCTCTCTCTCTCTCTCTCTCTCTCTCTCTCTCACACACACACACACACACACACACACACACATACAAATTAATTTCGACAAGGGGGGGATAGCGCTACTCTTTTCTATCTTGAGGGGGTGTGGTGCCCTAAGTCCATGCCTCATTGCCTATACTATGCCACACCTCACTCTTGACCCATGTTCCACCTTATCTAGGCCATGCTTAGCCTCCATGCTACACTCTCCATGCCTAACGTAACACAAGTCAGACTAGTTATGCACATGACCCATGGACATATATGATGGGGACACATGTCCATGCATACCCATGACCATGCATGCACATCCATGCCCATGCATACCCATGCATGCACATTCACATCCATGCCATACATACCTTAGAAAATGTTAACCTTAGGTTAATTAGACTTATACTAACCCAAATTCAATTCTGAAACTTGTTAACTCGAGACAGACCTGCAGGTACTAGTTACGACTACCTACCATAAATAGCAGCCTTCAGCCTCTGGACCCTATTTTTAAGGAAACCTGGGTCGGTGCACAGTTTGATGAGCCGGTCGATTCTAGACCATACCGATGGTCAAAAACTTTCTATGTATGGAGAAATTTCACAAAACATGACTTTGATCGACATTAAAAGTTCTACAAGAATTTCAATACAAAAATGACATCTGACCACTAGAAACTGCTAAAAATAGCAACTTTTGCTAATCAGAAACTTGGATCCAAAACTTTACATAGGGATTCCTTTTGCAAGCAAGATGGAAACCTTACATTTTCATGCAATGTCACCCTTTCCAAATTAGTCATGGTCTTGTTTCCTTTACTGCTAAATGGTAAATATCAATTTGCACATGTCCTGGTATATTCTATAGATGTTATATAGCCAGGCCCACCAAGCAAGACTAGTTGTCTCACAACTAGGTAGCAAAGAATGTCCCTTCAATGATTGGGAGAGGGAAGCGACTTTGATATATGAGAGAGAGAGAGAGAGAGAGAGAGAGAGAGAGAGAGATAGCTCATGTTTTAGAGAGAGAATGTGAACATCTGATGTTCTTGTAGGTGGAGGGCTGAAAAGTGCTTCCTTTAATGACCTCAAAGTGAGAGAGAATGGTTTCAATGTAAGAGAGAGGGAATAGGGGAGAAAAAAGGACAATTTAAGATTTTGAAATATATATTATAAAAGTAAGTTATCTACCTATTTTTTTATAAAAATTGCATATTATAAAAGACAAAATACCTAAATAGCTTTTTTAAAAAAGCCCAACATAGGCTTTTTTCCCACTCTTTTAGGCTTGGTCAAACTTGTCTTAAGCCTCCAGCATTTCCTTAAACTACCAAATAAAAAGTCCCTCCTATACATCATTCACTTCCTAATGCATTAGGAAATTTCGGAGGTCATTTGGAGGGCCTTCTAAGAAAATGTATTTTTTGCACTCTCTCTCTAGAAAAAATGACAAATAAAAGAGCTGGGTCTTTCATAGTAAAACTTCAAAAAGTGTACTTTAAGTAGATTCCTTACCCCTCTGAACATTCGTTCGTAGTGATTGAGGGATAATACTCTTTTTAGTTGTATTGAATGAACAACGTCAATACGGAGGGAATGAGGCTAACATGGAGGGACAAATCCGCAGCCGCTATTCACTTTCCATTAAACCTGCACATTTGGCTAATGGCGCACTCCTCAAATGGCACAAATGCTACCCACAAACGAGCCAAATATCACCTTCACATTGATTTGGACAATGAGTACCAACCATTGATTAAGCGCAGTAAAACAAACACACATATACCTCCCACCTCCATAGACACGCTCAGAGCTCAAGGAGCTAAACACATAGATATCTGGACGAGAGGCTCTCTCTACCCTAAGAATCCAATAACTAATGCGTCTCCACCGTTTGTCAATCCTACAAGCTTATTGACCTTTGCTGGTGATGGAGAAAACGGCCTTCTGGGTTATTGTAAATCACTTACAAGAGAAGCTGGAACTTACAAGAGCATTTTCCAATCTCAACAATGTGAGATTGTTCGCCTTTCACATTTACATTCTACAGATCAGGTTACCATTTTGCAACATAAAAGAGAGGTACAAGAACTGAAAGAAAAGGTGCGAAGTTGTCAAATGAAGGACACCATCTTGGGTGGTCGTATCCGAAAGAAGAAATTGCGCAATCTTGAAACATTGCAGGTTGCATCAGGAGGTCTCAAGAAAAGAATCCGAGCATTAAGGTGATGCTTCTTGGTTGGCTACATTGTCTTAGTTAAGTAATCTCTTTGTTTTTTCTTGTTATGCATTGTTTTCATGTGCCTAAATAGTGTTAGTGAAGCAAATTTTCTGTTATTTACTTATGCATTGTCTTCATGTAGAGACTCAATCTATCCTGACAAGGAAAACATTGACCCCAAAGCCAATATAGGAAAGAGATTGAAGCCACTTATAAGTAGAAGCCTGGCAGCAGATATAGTACATGACAAGAAGTTTAAGGTTCTACAAAGAAATGTAGTGGACCGCTTTATTTCAGAGAACTCAGTGCCTGCAAAAGAGATACAAGGCACACTTGATTCACTTGGTGTAAGCAAAAGAGGATATTCGGCTATCCAAAAGTCTGTCTCATCCATCTTTGTTAGGAAGGGTATAAAATCCAAACTTCTACCATCAGCCTCAAGTGTTTGGAAAGAGAGGCTTCAGCTTAACGAGGCACAGGGAGACTATCTTGGACAGCCCTTTCATATTAAAGCAACTTACAGTGGCCATGGAGCCAACACTGTGGCATATGATGAGTTCAACAATATTTTTATGGACCTGCGGATACTACAGAAGAGAATGGTGGAGTTTTACAACATCACATTTGAAGAGTCACGTGGACTATTACATTTTGTGTTAAAACTGGATGAGTGTGAGCTTGTTAAAGAGAAAAAGCTAGAGCGTGTTACTATTACTTTAATGAATAGAGCCCTCTCAAAGTGTCCCAGTGATGATCCTTTATATTTTAGTGTTCAATCAGAATCTAACATATGGTGGCGGTGCGTTTGAGGTAAGCGATATTCTCAAGTAAGCTCAAATATTTAGATCTACTTAAGTCTCATTTATTTTGTGTTGCAGGTAAAGAAAGAAGATCATGAGATTCTATATTGGGTGTTCCATCGAACTAATATTCCGGAGCTGATTGATCGACAGACTAACCAGGGAGAGGTACTACGTCTAGATGGAAGGGGAGACTTTCAAGTTCAGTGGCATCTTGCAGGTGACCTTAAAACATTAAAGTGCATGTATAATTGTGGAATGGGTGCAATGGCAAAGTCACCGTGTTTGTTCTGCATGGAGCCTGCAAAGGTCATGAACCCAAAGTGGTGGAGAAAAGCTCCAACACGTCACATTGAGGATCCTGCTTTTCGACCAGTTTTGAAAATACCACTTGTGAATGTTCACATTTGTACAATGCATGCCCTTTGTAGAATTGTAGAGAAATTGGTCTACTTATACATCGGGTTTGCTTGGAAGATTAAGAACTCTGCAGAACGACAAGTAGCCTTGCAGTGCTTAGAAATGGTACTGTCGGATATGGGGCTTCATGGTGGCAATGTGAAAATCCAGCGGGATGAAAAGAGATCAACTGCTGAGAAGGATGTCCCATGCAAACCATCCATCGGTGGGGTGAAGGCACGGAGGTTTTTATCTAAGCCCCAAGGTACAAGAGATCCAAAGCTAACAAAACATGGAAAAATATATAACACATCTTATGTTAGCAAGGTAGAGTATCAGAGCTGGAAAAAGCTACATATTGCAGTCAAAGACCACGAACCAACTACTCGTAACGCGAAGGCTGAGGTTTGGCGATCAATAGACATCCTATTTTTGATGTGCGACAAAGATGACTGGTCACAAGGTGATATGAACAAGTTCAAGGAAAATCTCAACCTTCTGAAAAAATCATTCAAGACAGCATGGACAGACACCCAGATTACTCACTACATGGTATTATCATGTTTTTCTTTCTCTCTTATGTGCAAATATGTGAGTGTAAAACATTCTAACTAATCTGTTTTCATATCCAGCACATCATCTTCAATCATTTGCCATATTTTATACAGAAGTATGGGAACCCGGCAATATGGAATACCCAAGGGATGGAAAAGTCTCATTACATGGCGAGAAATGCTTATTTCAGGCACACACGACATGGTGGCTCTCGAATCAAGGCTAACAGTTTGAGAGAACTATTTGAATGGTTCTATCGTAGAATCATTCATCGAATGCAGGCAAAAGAAGTCTTGGCAAATTCAGCAACAGCACAAGCAATCAGACATTTACAACAACAAAAAGCTAAAAGATCAATGGCATACAACAACTCCGGAGCTCGTGAAAGTCAACGAAGGTGGAGAGAGACAATGGTGTATGTGAATCACAAGTGGAGAAAGATACTCTGAGTGGATGGCATTGTAAAAAATTTATGTAATACA